>NC_067123.1:7083662-7383662 GCF_021347895.1 Acanthochromis polyacanthus
GTGAATATGAAACGCACGCGCCACCACGCGCCGCGTGCACGCGCACGGAGCCGATCGTTTTCTGGATTTTTTACCTATTTCGAGACATGTTTTGGCCAAAGTATTATACTGGATTGTTTCCTCTGGATGGCTAAGCTTGGGTTCTGGCCGGTTTTTGTGGATTATCTTCTTTTATGACCAGAAACGAGCGTCCAAACTGCGTCGACAGGTGAGCTGTGCACGTTTACATGACTTGTTGTTTGTTGGATAAATGTGTTTATATTACCCGCTGTGGTAATCACATCTGAAAGTGGTTTATACCGGCGGATTCATGAGAATCTCAGCTTTCTATGTGTGTATAGTGTTTGTATAATCGTGTTTGCAGTGTCCTTCTATTTTAAAAAAAGCGTATACGATAAAAAAACGGCCCGCCCGCGGGCCGCCGTACTTTAACGTGTTAAATGTTAGCCGGAACAGCGCTGCCTGCAAACACAACAGAGCGCGGGTGGAAGACGTGCGCTCGGTTTATTCACAGCAGCAGCCCGAGCTGCTAAACTCAGAAATACTCCCTTCCGTCAAAGTGTGAGTCCCCGCCCAGCTGGTAGGACCCGTGTTTAAAATTCAAGCTACTCATGTCACATAGAACTGGACAGTTCTCGATGTTTGGCTAACGAGCTTATCTGACACTTTAACCTTTTAGAAGTGAGCGTGAAAAATAATGATTTAATCAAGTTAATTTTGTCATGAAACTTTTAGAAAATATATTAAATGCTACCGTGTTTTCAGCATCTAAACACTGTATCGATTCTTACCAAATATTATATCGTCATCAAAATGGCAAGAAATTGTCATGCTTTTAAAATTTTACATGCAGCTGCAGAATTATTAATAGCAAATTTTAATGTTTTTTAAGTGAAAGTACAACCAGCAGTTGGTGCATGAACATATTACCTTTATATAACATCCTGCAGTGGTACAAGCCTTGGTAATTAAGTTTTTCTTTATGGTAAAAATGTGATTTTGGAGGGTAATTTTGCATGTTTGCTGTCATTTTAAATGTTTTTTTTTTTGTTCATTTTGTGTGTAGTAGACACTTTGTGTCACTGTGTTTTCATTTTTCATCTCTGTCATTGGTTTGTGTCTCTGTGATAATTTTCGTGGCTTGGTAATTTTGTTTCTCTTATAATTACCTATTTACTTAATTTTGCCTCTTTGTGGTCAACTTCAGTGGTATTGTGGTCGTATTGTTTCTCTGTGGTCATTTTACATCTTATTGTGGTCACTTTACATCTCTTTATAGTTGTTTGGTGTCTCTTTGTGTGCAATTTCAGTACTATTGTGGTCATTTTGGCTCATATTGTGGTCATTTTTGCATCTTTTGTCGTGTGTGTGCATCATTTTGTAGTGGCTTTGCATGTCTTTGCAGTGTTTCTTTTCATGTCCTTACGGTTATTTCTTCTTTTGTATATCTTTTTATACTTTAGTTTAATGACTGATAAACAGTATCTTTAAACTTGTGAGAGGCTCTGGTCCTGGCTGATCTTCTGTCTGTCTGGTTGACATACTTAGTAATCCTGGACTATTGTTATTTATGTATTAATGTTGAATTAATAGTTTACTACCAGCATTCTTGTCTTATATCATTTCCAGTAGCCACTTTTTAACATGTGGATCTGGATCTGTCCACTCTGCCTCCGACCACCGCCATGGCAGTGATCATCTACAACCGCTGGTAGGAGAGGAAACACTCACTGAGGACAGATTAAATTAGATAAATACTAAACTAGCAGAACAGTTTGACTCCAAGTGTTTATTTGCCGCCGTGTGGAAGTCACCAGCTCTGATTGTACATTAAAGGAGGAAAGTTCTCACATGAATCTCTTAATATTTAGTGTTGTAGCTGACCAGTATAAGTTTGTCATGGTATTTTCCAACATTCATTTTAATGTTGGCATCTTGAAGAAACCTTAAATATCTATTTGATTACAGAAATGTGGTTGTTAGCAACAAAAACCAAAAGGATTGAAAAAGTTTTGCTTAATATTGTTCAGTAAAGACAAGCATGGAAAAAAATAAGTTGTCTGAAGGTGAAACAATAACTTTTTTTTCAACCCAAGTGAACAAGCAGGACAATGAATAAAGACTCCAGAAATATAATTCAGTGATAATATGTGGAATTGGTTTGATACATTTGGAGCATTTTAATATCGTTTTTCTTATTTTTTGGAGTATTTGGCTTTTTCTCTTCAAAAACATGGATTGCATTTATGCTTTATTGTAGATTCATATTTAATTTTTGTATTGTTTTGGCACAAATGTGGCCCAGGTTTTGGACTTTCATTAAATCAAATCATTCTTTCACTAACATTCTTACACATCCATTGTAAAGATTATCATAGAAAGTCAAATCACACCTTCTTCAGCCCCATTAAAAGACTTATTTTATGAGCATTCAAGCACAGGATTAATGTGTCTTTGTTGTGTTTTTTAAAGGGCCATCAGAACCATCGTGCTGAGCAGCTTTCCAGAGAAACAAACCAAACCAGGACCTCATCAGATAAACATGTAAACGCTGCTTCTTTACTTTCTTTTCAAGTTCAATTCATTTACTGAACCAATAAGCTTACCTTAAAGTCAGTACAAATGGCAGCGTTTCGGCTCAGATGCACGGATTAATGAAAAATACACATCCAGACAGATTTTATTTTGAGTTGAAATGCAAAAAGGTGTGAGCGTAAACTTCTTTTTGTGCCTGAATCCAGGTTAAATATCGTTCAGCAGGAGAAAGAAATGACAGAAAACATCCTGACTGTGGTGAGTGAACATGCTTTTCATACTTGTATACGCCAATAAACAAAATAAACATCTTTAATTAAGGTCTGTTTATCCCTGTTTTATGTTTGTCCAATTTCTTTTTTTTTAAATTCTCTTTTTTCCATAAAGAAGTCAGTAGATAAGCAATATCTTACAAATGTACTTTACAAACTGTTTTCAATTTTGCAAACAAACAGACATACTGAACAAGCGTTAACCAGGGCAGTCGCAGTACAACTTACGTCACTTAGTCTGGTCTCTATGGGCTGATAAACTCAATCCAGCCGTTCCAGCGTTTATCAAACATTTCTGCTCTGAGTCTCGGTGCAGATGTTAATTTCTCCATTACAAAACATCGTGCACCACATTGAACCAGTCTTCTATGGAGGGTGGCTCCTGACATAGCCATTTCTTTGTAATGACTTATTGTCAGTAGAATTCTAGACAAATATGTCCTAGGGTAACCAATTGTTTTTCCAGTTTCAAAGAAATTCCACCAGTAGTTTCATGGATCTGTGTCCGTTTTTTCTCCTCTATTATTATTATTATTCCCTCAGCTGAAGGAGCAGGCGACCGACTCCATCACTGTCCTGGAAGGAGCTCTGCAGCTGAAGAAGGACTTCTACGTCCACACTCTGAGGACTCTGGACCTGCTGGCCGCTGACGCTGCCGCTAACGGAGAAACCGAATCCTCCACAGCCGGGCTTCGAATCAGCGCCGATGACCTGCACTGTCAGGTTGGTGGAGCACTCACGGTTGTCTTTCTGGGGATTAGATCATCCTGGATGCAGTGGTTTGTGCTTCAGAAAGATGTTTTTACTCTAAACCTGTATTCTGTGTTTCAGGTGCATCATGATCTGGGAGGTATTTTCTTCCAACAAGGCTGCACCGACCAGCCAACCTATGAGAAGGCCAGAGATCACTTCAGACAGACCAAGGAGCTCTTGAAGAAGGTAGTTAGACTCGATTTCAACCATAGGAAAACCCGAAACTACTGACTTTGAGTTGCAGTTCTGACCTTTGAGTGATTCGTTTATGTCTTTCAGCTGGACTCGACCGTCCACGTCCACCTGGACGAGAAGCGTCTGGCCGGTTACTGGAACGCCTGCAGAGCTCTGACCGGAGACTGTGACCCCTGCGACCCCCAGACGACCCCCTACGACCAGATCAACAGCCTGATCCGAGCCCACAACCACCAGGTCAGAGCGAAAACGGGACGACGATGAAACCAAAATATAGAAACTATTGCTGCTCTGCCAGCTCTGACATGCCTGACGTTTTTATGGCATAAAATATGGATGTTTATGAAGATATATGTAACATTTTAGCTTGATATATCAAATACTTTCTGAGATTACATTTTTTATAAACTGGCTGTTGACCCACTTTTAGCAGGTTTTCTCACATTTGAAATTTGCAGCTGTTTGAACAACAATATCTCAGGAACTATTAAAGATAAAAGCCAGAATTCTTCACTGTTATTTCTCCAATATTGGACAAGTAGATCAAACTATATCTGATTAATAATGAATTGATTTATGGAAAAATGTTGAAGCTCCCATCTCTGAGAAAAGCTAAACTTTATTAATCCTGAAGGGAATTCTTGTGGCAGATATCGCTGATAAAATCGAGTGATGCAACATGAGAAATGCAGCACCTAAAAAGAAGTATGATACATTACTGAAATAAATGAGTAAACTAAAAGAATACTAGAACAGTAAAAAGTATTTCCTGCAGCTATACTGATGTAATTAATATTATCACACATACTAATGAAATATTGCACCTGAAATATATCGTGCGTTACGCTGACAATGTTGTGCACACATTAACAAATACACTGATAATGCAGAAGTCAATTAGTGATATTTTCTGATCCACGTGTAGCTGTATGTCACAATAATACAAAACTAAACCTATAAAATGCTTTAAAATGTGATCTACCTGGTCACCACAGAGGAAAAGAAAGATAATTTCACGTTCTGATGAGCTGTTTCCACAAAACCAATAAAAGTACACAAGAGGTGTGGAGTTTTTAAAAAATACTTTTGACTTTTAAACCCTGATTTGTAGAAATGTAAGCTTTTTAAAAAAAAGACCCATCTCTGAGATAAGATGGGACATCATTTTTTTTAATCCTGAAGGAAATTCTGGTACCAAAATCTTGCTCAGATAAAGCTTTGTAGGCACAAATCTCCTAAAAGTGGTCTGACAGATAATTACAAACGTACACATCTGAAAAGTATTTGAAGAAACTGTTACCATTCCAATTACAGAGCAAATTTCAGGACTGTGTTGGTGGTTATATATTAAGAGAAGAATTCAGTTTCAGGATACCAAAACATAGAACAACGATGAAAAGTTTTAGCCCTACAACAAATGAGGTACGGCTCTGGAATAAACTTGAGACGGATCTGAAACAATGTTCAAACATCAGCCAGTTTAAATATAAATACAAACAAAAAATCTTTGGAAGGTACAGTGAAGATGAACTTAATTATCACTATCACAGTAGTTTTGATCTGTATTTCATTGACGCATAGTGTTTAAGTTAGTTGCCTTTGCCTAAACAAAAATGTTGGCGGTGAATTTGTTTCATTGGATATTTCTGGAACTGACTGAAATGGGTGAATGAATTTAGGGGTGGGATTAAATAAGTTTAACGTCTTCCCACTCCCTTTGGAACATGTTGAAGTTTGTTTTCTCCTCTTACTCGTTATAGCATGATGGACTATTAATGGTTTTTGTGATACATTAATTGAATGTTATTCATTACATGTTTGAAATAAATAAATAAATGAAATGGAATATCAATTTTACAGATGGTTCATGATAAAGCTGGAATCAAATCGGAGACGGTCGAGCAGAAGGAACGTGATGACTTTAGATGGAAATCCCCAAAAGGTTTTGGGTTATGTGAGGTGTTTGGCAGTAAAGTGCAGAACTTGTTCATAAATTCCTCCTCGTCTCTCTTCCAGGCCGTCATGGAAGCCTTCATCAAAGACAACGTGTCCCGCAGTTTACCGAACCGCTTCAGACGCTCGGTTCTCAGAGAGTTCTTGTACAAAGTCCAGCAGGGGTGAGGCCACAAAAACATTCAAACCTGTTCACACACTGCAGTCAGACTGTAGACTTAGAAAAGTCTGTTTATGTTGTTCAGAAAGCCGTGCACTGCTTGTTTCTTCAGAGCTTTAAACTGGAACAATCTTCCTCGTGCAATTTAAAAGTTCCCCCTCCACTGACATTTGTAGGACAAATCTCAAGACATGCATGTTTTCAATGGCTTTTGGTAGTTTTTAATGGTCTTAAATTGAAGTATTTTATATTTATTTTATCCCAGAATTTGATCTTACAAGTTGCGATCCTGTTTTGCCTTGTTTTAGTATTTTGTAGTTTTGTTTTCTTTCATAAAATTTTCAGATTTTATAATTACTCCGCCAAGGAAGATAGTGGAGTTACGATGATTAGTGTACGTTTGTCCGTCCATCTGTCTGTCTGTCAGCAACATTACTCAAAAACAGACTCATGAATTTGGATGAAATTTTCAGGGAAGGTCAGAAATGACACAAGGACCAATTTTATCAGTGATGCAGCTTATAGTCTGGATCCACAGATTTGTTAAATATTTTTGTATCATTGCCAGATAGCGGCACGGCGTCACTGTAACCATGACAACCAGTGAACACTACGTCAGCTGCCTGCTGATGATCACATGATTGTGATTCTACTACAAATCCACCACTGAGGACTTATCAGGACGTATCCATCAGAAATGATACAAAGAACAACTGATTAAATTGTGGGGGTGTTTCTGAGTCCCATTAATTCCCGCCGCCCGCTACGTATTTAGATCACGTGATTCCGTATCCGTACATAACGTACACATGGAGAACACACGTCTGTGCTCAGAGCAAGGTCATTTAGTTTGTAGGTACATCTACACTACCAGTCAGAAGTTTGAACACACCCTCTCATTCAATGCTTTTTGTTTATTTGTATAATTTCCTACATTGTAGATGAATACTGAATGTTTACACTTATTTATTTACAACATATTTCCATCTGTTTTCTTTCATAGTTTTGATGTCTTCAGTATTAATCTACAAAGTATAAAATAATTCAGTTCAAATCATTGAATGAGAAGGTGTCTCCAAACTTTAGTGTAGATTAAATGTCCACATTCTATGATGCTGTGATTTCTGATCATCAATAACTAACAAATGCTGCATTTCTAACCATGCCATATGAGGGAATGAAGAGCCTTGGCTAGTACTGCGCTCTGAGGGCTTTTCTGGTTTTTCATGTCGTCTTCCTATTGCACATTTTTTTATTGCTGTCTGACTGATGACATTTGCAGCACTGAGAGTGTTTTAAATATGTTCTACAAGTACATTTGATTTGATAAATGTGTACTAATTTGCTCAGAGATGAACCTTTATTTAGTTTCCAATAATATCCTCCAGTGTTGCTTCTGTCTCTCCACACAAACTCCTGTTAGAAGTCTTTATATCATTCTGCAAACATAAGTCTCTCCATGTTTAGCTCTTATTTGATGAATAAACTGAGCCTCATGCATGTAACTGCAGACTTCTGAGTTTGAAATTCATATTTTGCACTAAGCAGTAAATGGCTTTGTTAGAAACTCATTTATAACATCCTGTGCACTGTATTGTGTAATAATTGTATATAACTGTACACTGTGATGTGTGTCTGTGTAGGGAGTCCGATCTGGATGAAGTTTGTCATCAACTTTGTGTCTGTAACGCCGTGAGAGACGCTCTGGAAGGAGAAATCCTCAGCATTCGTTTCCAGCAGCTGCTCCTCAAGCCTAGTAAACGGATCGTGGACTTCATCTTAGAGGTAATGAAGCTCAAATTATCTTAAATGTTTTAATTACAGAGTCTGTACGATCCCATAAAGGATGAGACTGATGGTGTCGGAATTAACTGTTTTACTTCAGTAGATTTTACTAAATCAAGACTGGATTTGATCATTAAAGACACTTTTTCTAGTAGTTAAAGTCAGAGAACCATTAGGAGAAGGAATCAAACTCTTATTCAAGTAGAAGTTTTTATACCACCCTAGAAATACTCCACTACTAAGTCCTGCATTCAAATTTTGTATAATATGAATTACTTGTCATCTTTTTGTATTTTATCTTTTATCACTTGTAAAATGTTTTGTTTTGTACTTCCTATTTTGATTGGTGTTTCTTTTTATTTTTCAACTCCCAAGAGGGCCCTGCACAAGATTTCCTCTGTGCCTAGACCGTCTATTTTGTGAAGTAAATAAAAATCTTGAACTTTGATACAGCTCATTACATTGATTATGAACATTACATATTACACACTTTACTGCCGCCTTTGCGTTGCTGATTAGATTATAAACGGCATTTTGTTGTCTGACTACTCTGTGTAGTATCGATGAAGCCGAATCCTCAGAAAGCTCCACCAATGTTTCATTGATCATGGGCGTGTTTTGTCTTTTCCAGGTGGTCTACGATAAAGGAGAGATCTACTCGTTCTCCAAGCACGGACGTTTTTGCCACGAGATAAAGATGAACTACTCTCCGTACACGAACTACTTCACCCGAGTCTTCTGGAATCGCTCGTATCACGTCTACAAAGTGAACTCCGTCATCTCCTTCCAGTACTGACGGCAGATCGGACTCCTCTCGTATTTAAGATCTCATCCACAGTTGGACACTCTGGGCTTCTGCAAGCGTCTCGTCACTGTTACGTCGAAGCCGCACGTTCAGCAGGGATCGGCTGAGGACGCCGCACCGACCTCCACGTGTCGAAGTCGAAACACGCCATATTAATCACTGTACTGTACTTTTATAAGCCATGCGTTACTGTCAATGTTACTGTGAGGCATTTAATGAAGGGGGGTGGATGAGAGTCGTCTGTGGTCACTTTGTGCAGAAGCTGCTCAGATTTAAACAAACAGCGGTCGTATTTTCAGTCATCTATATCTCAACAATTGTCATGAAATTTACTACAAATAGCACCGAAGGAGTTCCATTATCTGCTCACATTTCCTCCAGAGTGGTTGACATGTGTATTAAAATGTCTTTTTTTTGGCCTTTAGTGGACAGTTAGAGGAAAAACAAACGGAAGCTGTGAGGAAAGAGTTGATCTGTACTGGCTGGGAATTAAAACTTCTGATTATGAACCCTAAAAGACATGGGTCATCGGGTCGCCTTATGGTGAAACATTATGACAAATATTGAACAGATAGCCATGAAATTTTTGCACACGCATTTGCATTGACGAGCCATAACATTAAAACCACCGAAATAACATTTATTCTTCATTCTGACATGTCGGGGCAAAGATACAGGATCTCTGGTGGCGTCAGGAAGCTAGCAGATCTTTTTGGTCAAGTGGCTTACAGCGTTTGTCTTCGGCCTCGATGGATTGGACCCATCGATGATCCACTGGATTGGGATTTAGGGAGTGTTGAGGCTGCGTCAGTGCCTTGAGCTCTTGGTCAGGTTCCTCGAGCTGTTCTTAGGTGGTTTTTGAGGTGTAGCGGGGCATGTTGTCTGAATGGGGTCTGTTGTTACCCACAAGGAGGGTTCTTGGTCTGGAGCAAAGTTTATGTACACTACTGTTCAAAAGTTTGAGGTCATTCAGACAATTTCACGATTTATTCAACGCTTTTATTCATGTTTTATTTATGTGCTACCATAATTCCACAAGGGTTTTCTAATCATCAATGAGCCTTTCAACACCATTAGCTAACACAATGTAGCATTAGAACACAGGAGTGATGGTTGCTGGAAATGTTCCTCTGTACCCCTATGGAGATATTCCATTAAAAATCAGCCGTTTCCAGCTAGAATAGTCATTTACCACATTAACGATGTCTACACTGGATTTATCATTCATTTGATGTTATCTTCATTGAAAAAACTGCTTTTCTTTCAAAAATAAGGACATTTCTAAGTGACCCCAAACTTTTGAACAGTGATCAGTGGTACATGTCAGAATAGCTTCCAGATAAATACCAGGACTCAAGGTTTCCTAGCAGAACATTATGTTGTTATGGAAAAAATAAACGTTGCACACTTTGTCAATGGGTTTTAATGATGTGGCTGATCGGTGTTGATCTCCTTCAGGATAAATTCTAATCGCTGCAGTGATGCCGTAGTATTTTTAAATTTAGTTTTATGTTATACAAACATCCTTGCAGCCTCAGCTGGACTGAATGTTTTGTGCTAAGTAGCAAATGCTAACATGCTAAATTTGAGGTGGTGGAACATGTGGTAGCCAAACTTTTGCAAATTGTGAGGATGTTAGCATTTAGCTCACAATGCAGCGTCGTGGAGCCTCTAGCGTGGCTCTGGAATATTTATGCAGTTATCTCAACATGACAGATTAACTTATGACTTTAACGGATCATTGTCATTGTGGTCTGTTCCTGTTTTTACGCTCACTGGCCTCTTTATTTGGCTATCTAATACAACCCAATAAAAAAACAGGGCAAGAAGTTCTACTTTTTTGAAACTGCAACATTTTTTGTTGACTTTGGCAAAAAAGATGATCAACTTTATGTTGCTTATTGAGTATTTAGTTGGTGGTCGTGCTGTGCTGGACTGCATTATTTTGTCCATCCCATTAACATACATGAAGAGTAAAGTACACGTGAAACAACCATGATAGATTTAAAAAAAGGTCAGAAACTGAAAATGTAGAAGCAAAAAGTTCAATTTATGGCAAAGCCATTGGGTCATTCCAGGCCTGAAGGACATTTGGGCTTCAAAATTTTTAAAAAATTAACCTTCTGTTTTACAATTTTCTACTACATATTCATCATAATAGGTCATAAACTATGGAAGGCTTGATTAGCTCAGGTTACACATCAATGGAACCATTTTATTCCATGTTTTATGTGTTGTTTGCTAACCCTACTCTAATCACAGTAGTAGGGTTGCTAATCCATGCTAATGTTAGCTTTTTCTCAGCAGTAGAAGCTAGATATTTAGCTCGCTGTTACTGCTGACCAAGAGGACAAACTGACTGATGGAAAAAAGTAAAACAATTAGTCTGATCCTGATGATATGAGGTAGAGTGAGACATTCAATCATGGCTGCCAATGTGATGGAAACATGAAAAATAGAAGGGAGGCCACAGCTTTGCTCTACACATTCTTTAGGAAATCTGTTTGATGATGTTAATTCCAGTGTATCATGTGATTCACGGTTTTCTTCTACCACCTGAAAAAGGTTCTGCTAACAGGGTTGTTGTGGGACACATGCATAATAATTATCATTTGAAATATTATGTTGATGAAATAAAATGTTCCCACAATTACAAGAGACATCAATGAAAAAATAATCCCCAAAAAGAAAAATGTTTGTTCATTTCTATTTATCTGCATTTTTCATCTGTCTGACATCAGGAAGATTTTCAGGAAACTTTCCTCCCAACAAGCTCAATGAGTCTCATTTTCCTTCACTGTTTACCAAAACTTCTTATGCGCTGACATCACTCCTGTGTATCTTCTTCACTGCAGACCATAGACCGTATGCTGCAGACAGACTTTAGGTTCATTACTACCCCCTACTGGGCTGGAGTGTTCATCAGTGTTACTGGTGTGCCACAAATTAGGGAACTGACAACGGTGCGATTAAATGTGCTGTAATTACTTCATCGAAATTAACGAGTTAAAGACCCAGCCCTAGTTAAAATATTCAAATCCAAACCACTTAAACTGCATTTAAGTAAAGTAATTGGGTACATTTACTCAGATACTTTACACAACTCCTTCTGTGGCTGGTCAATAGAGGGCGCTCGGGCGCCGCCCCCCCCCCCCCCCCGGTGTTTTTGATTTTTCATTTTTAAAATAAATATTTTTTTTAAATAAACAATAATCAGTTATTTTAGCACCATGTGTGTTTAAATTCGCAATTACATGTCATGTACAAAATATTAAATAGAATTTTCGGAGAAAATAGTTTCCTGCTCATCTCTGCTGAGCTGCTGGGGCGCTGAGAAATCATCCCTCTCGTGCGGCAGAGCAGCCAATTACCGTCAAGAGATTCGACATAGCAACAGAAATTTATCCAATCAGCCTCATCGAATCTGATGCCCAGGGCGAAATCGATTTCGCCCAAAGCCAAGTGAGCATGCGTGAGTGCGGTGGATAACTGACACTGTCACAGTCACAGTGACAAGAGGAATGCTTGGCGAGCTGGATCGAGTCATGCAAATGCTTTATATTGCTTCCTGTGTTTGCTCTATAAAACGGCTGGGACAGACACGGCATGGACTGTTTCGGGAGTAAGAGATATGAAACATTTATCCGAGAAAGTAAAGAAACACAAGGGTAGGAGGGCACATATGGAGAACACCGTTAAGCTAACGATGCTAGGCAAGGCTAACATCTCGATGCAGCTGGATGAAGAGTGACACACAGTTACATACTGAACTGTTCTGAAGTGGCCTCCAATGAGCCCTGAGCTGAACACTACTGAACATCTGTGGAAGCAGCTGAAACATGCAGTCTGGAGAAGGACAGCCTTCACACCTGAGACAGCTGGAGCCGGAGCCGGCCCAAAGCAACTGCAGCCCGCAGATCGGGGCGTGCCTCAACGTGGGCGGAGTTAAACGTTGAGCTCCGCCCACCTTGAACTAAACGTGGGCGGAGTTAAACGTTTAACTCTGCCCGCATAGCGCAGTTGAACCGTTGAAGAAGAAGAATGTATTAGAGAAGAAGAAGAAGAAGTTTCCAAAATGGAGGTTAGCACGTTTATCTTTTGTTTAAATGTGCTGTTTTAACGTGCTTTAACGTTGCTGTTTTGCTATTTTGTGACAGACAAGGAAGGAAGTGATATTATTTTATCTCCAGTTGCATTATCTCCTTGCATTAGTTTCAGACTTACGTCAGACTTATTTATTTTGTCACGTGCTAAGTAGCAAGCCCATTAGAAAAGTGACGTTTAACAAAACATTTAAACGATGCCATTCCTTTTAGAATTAGACTGATTCAAAATATTCAGAATAATCTACTGGAATTGGAGGAGAAGCTAGAGGCATGGAGGTTTGCCCTGGAAAGGAGAGGAATGAAGGTTAGCCGCAGCAAGACGGAGTATCTGTGTGTGAATGAGAGGGACCCAAGTGGAAGAGTGAGGTTACAGGGAGAAGAGATCAAGAAGGTGGAGGATTTTAAGTACTTAGGGTCAACAGTCCAGAGCAATGGAGAGTGTGGAAAAGAGGTGAAGAAGTGTGTACAGGCAGGCTGGAACGGCTGGAGAAAAGTGTCAGGTGTGATAGAAGAGTTTCAGCTAAAAGGAAAGGTTTACAAAACTATTAATTCAAATGGATTGGATAGTATAGTTCAATTATCTATCTCTGTTACAGAGAATAGAGCACGTGTTTGCTGCAAACAGCCACGTCATTGCCACATGGTTTCCACCATCATCCACAAACCCCATGGATCACCTGCTGGTAATTTGTTAAAAAGTTTTGCTTTTGTAGTGGAGTTTGAGTATTTCATATTCAGTTATTGATATCTTTTTACAGGACAATGCAGCCAGTCTCCAGTGGGTTCTGCTTCCAGTATTTGTACCTGGACACTGGATACTCTGTAAATACATTTATATCTTCCTCTATTATGACCTTACACAACAAAGTTGCTCATTGCTGATTTACATTTTTTGGTATATTAAATGCATGGCAGCTTTGTTAGTATTTCTGTAACATTCCATAATTTTATGTGTGTGGTTATATTTGAACACATTTAACAGATACTGAGGCCACAGGCTGGGGAGATTTTCTTTCTAGATCCCCTCTGTGGCAGCGGCTGGAGAGATGAGAGTAGAGTCCATCTCGTCAGGTTTTTAGGACACCTTCCAAGATCCTTCCTGGACAGTGGTAGTTCTGTTTTAAACCACTTGTCCTTTGTTTGTTTAATACATGCTTCTGTTTTTATTTGAATGCATTAAGATGTTCCAAACAAACAAAAACAAACAACAAAAGTGAGTGTTTGCGAGGGATAGAAGTAATTGTTACATTATTCTTATTTATTTTTACATTATTCTACGCAGATGGAAACAGAACCATATGTTTTGTTTGTTTAAGCCCATTACAAAAACGTTTGATTTGAAGTTCCAGCCTCTTCCAACTTTGTTCCAAGTGTTGCTTTAAAATGGTTTATTGTACTTTTATTTACTCTTTGACCAGGCACATTGCTCACAGCCTATCTCCTGGCCCTTGGAGGCAGCTTGGTGTGAATGATGTTCAGGTGAGACATTACTACATTGCATTTGCTAACATTTGCTATTTTCTTGCCATTCTTTTATTAAAACACTGCAAAGATGCTCCACCAACTGTGGCATGTTTGTTTTGATGGTAAGAACTACTCAGTATGTTATATCGATGACATCTATAAAATGTTTTTTCTGCATTTAAAACACACTCTTTGTATTGAAAAACTGTATCCTGACAGAATGTGCATGATATTATATTAACCAGTATCTCTGTACATTGTAATTGGGGCCAGTTGTGATTTCAGTGAGGTTTTGTGCAAATTGTGACATGTTATGCTTGACTGTAGCGATGAAGGTATTATTTTTGGAAACATATTTTAATCTTCTGCATTTCCTTCTTCACAGGAAAACATGCTGCAGATTAGAAGATGGTGGTGTCTTGTTCTCCTGCAGAACTTCCCCATGCTGTAAGCGCCCTCAGTATCACACTTTTAAACCAGATTCTTTTAAATCACGTTTTACTGTATTCACTGTCATCTGACCTGCATGAATGTTTTCATTGTGAATGTTTGTTGTCATTAAATCACCACGATCTAAAGAAGAGAGATTGCAGCAAAGAAAAAGGCAACGAGAGCAGAAAAAACTACAGGTGAGAGGTCATGTGATAAATTGGTATATAGTGAAACTATTGCTCAAAGACTGATCCCCGCCACTTATTTCAGGATGTGGCTGAAGTCCCCCTGAAAATGTTTAGGCTTTCAGAATCTGCCACTGAAGCATCAGGTATTGTTCCAGCCAGCATTGTCTCACACATATCCATCGAGGTTGTTGAGGTTCCATGTCACAGAGCAGTCATTATTTCTCTGTGTACTTAAAATCAACCACTTAAATCTTGCATTGTCATTGTGCCTGTAGACGCCACAATCTGTTTCCTTTCTAGATCAGGCTGAGAACAGGACTGGGAACAGGAAACGGGGTATATTGCCTGAGATGGGTAGTCTCATTTCAGTGTTTTCTGCAATCTCCGAGCCTTTACTTAAATAACTGTTTTCTTTATTTTTGTTTAGGAGAATCCTTTGGTCAGGGATGCAATGGCGGCAGCCCGGTGGTGTGGGACCAGAACTTTCAAGGGAAAAATTTCCCTTCCCCAAGTTGTTACCATGGCCAAGGAGCAACGCGTGAGGGCAGTGGAACTCCTGTGTGTCTGTGATGGCCAGGAAGAAGAGGAGACCGCTGATCTCAGAGAACCGTTCCTACCACAATTTTTCCTCTTGATATCTTTTAGTGTTTCTTACAGCCAGAAATTTGCAAATTAAAATGACTTTAGTTTTTGTCATGTTTGTTATCTGCTTTTTTTCTAAAAAAATTAAACAACTGAACGAAAGTCCTCCCAGACTGGTGATTCCATAATTTTTGCCAGGGGTTGTATATGTTGTATTTGTGGGATTTGATACTACAAGAAAAATGTTTTCCCAAAGAACTACTTTTTGGCTCTAGACCTGATCCTGATATAAATAGTAATGCTGATATAAATTAATCATGACAGTAAATCACATAAGATGCTCGGTTTCGAGGCCAGCATTGAGAAGCTGTATTGACGTTTGTGAATGTGCTATTTAGTCTCTGCCACCAGATGGTGACAATAAATGAGTCAAGCTCAATGTGGGCGGAGCTCAACGGTTAACCCCGCCCACGTTTAGCTCAAGGTGGGCGGAGCTCAACATTTAACTCCGCCCACGTTGAGCCACGCCCCGATCTGCGGGCTGCAGTCAGGGGCTTCTCAGCGGTCGCTTAGGGCCCACCACCACCAGGGGGCCGCCCAGAGTGCTTAATAAAAAGCAAGTGTAATTGTAAAAAATTTAGAAAAAAAAAAACAATGAACAACCATTGTTCCGGGTTGTACAGCAATAATTTTGGTATAATTTTCTAATGCCAGCTAGGTTGCCAAGTATGTCAACCTTCGATGGTATCAATAAGTGAACCTCGTTACTCCTGCGACAGAATACCTTAGCGGCTGCGCAAGTTCAGTGACAGTGTCATTGCTCAATGGCGGACAGAAGCAAAGAGAAATGTTGCCGTCCAAGAAAATGTACCTCTCAGGGGCACAAAAAAGAAAGAGAAAACGGTTGGAGGAGCAAGAAAAGAAAAACAAGGATAAAGGTAGGTTGTATGACTTTTTTGTTTTGATAAATGTTGTGAGCATAGCAAGTTTAGGGCTCAGTCTGAGTCTTTTGTTTGCCACGGCGCCTTTTTCTCCTCCGGTTGGATATTTGGTCATTGCAATTACATTTTCTAACCTTTAATATATAACAAATCCCTTCACTTAACCCAAAATGATCTAAATCCTCGACTCTAAACATAACCGGAATTAAAACCCGTTAAGGTTTAGCGGCCCGCGGGTGGGCCGTTTTGATATTTACATAAGCATTTTTCGAAATAGAACGACACTGCCAACTCGATGATAGAAACATTATACACCAGCCTGGAGCAGTTTGCTCACCAGGAGTCCACACGTGCAGAAGTCTCACTGAGAGTTACAGAAATCACCTGACTGCAGTGACTGGTTTAAAAGGTTGTGCGACAAAATATTAAGGGTACCATAATTTTTATCCAGACCTGTTTCATATTCATGCAACGTAATCTTCAACAGAAGAGTTCTGTCCGTCTGTATACACACACATTTATTCCCTTGACCAGATTTTTCTTCGTATAAAGTTGACCTTAGCACATCATCCAGCAATGTATTGCACTTAGTAATTTTTGATATTTTGTCTAAACAGTATGTGTTTGCTGATGTAATCTGCTCATCATTTTCTGGCTCGTTCACTGAAATGTTGAAATCATCAAAATTGTTGCAGATTGTAATTTTCTTTGTCTGCTAATTGAAAAATCACTTAATTGTTGCAGTTCTGATCAGTTAGTAACATTAAGCTTTATCATAAATTACTGTACAGTATTTTTCTGTTCTAGTATTAATTTATTAATATACTTAACATAATACTTGAGTGGTCAATTCAACACTAATGCACTGTTTCATGTGCATATATAATTTATTGCCAAAATTGTGGTTAAGCAATATGTTGTGCATGTTTTGTGCAAAAATGCCTCAAGTTATTAATATTGGCATTAAATAATTATTATTTCACAGAGCACTGATATCCTGCCATTTCTGTTGTATCGGGATGGTTACTGTAACTGATTTGATATGGCACAGACCCACCCAGAATATTTTTCACCAGTCACCACTGTATGTCAGACATTTCTCTGATAGATGATAGAATTAAAGCTACATTATTAATAATCTATTCATAATCTTACCAGTAGCGTCGCGGTGCACCTCCACGGCAACTCCCACGTATCCCTCGACGTCCATCAGTCTGAGGTCCATCTCCAGGTCTTCAGGGATCCAAGGTGATTCAAGGATCCACCAAGAGTCGTTTTATAAACGTCTTCTTATCTGGACTTCTTTGGCCGAAGGTTTCCTCTTCAGGTCTTCGGTTTCCAAAAGTGTCCTCTTCAGGTCTTCTCTTCAGAGTCTGAGAGTGTCCTCTTCAGGTCTCCAAAGTGTCTTCTTCTTCAAGTCTTCGCTTTCCAAAAGTGTTGCTTTCCAAGTATTCTCTTTCTGCAGCTGATCTTTGAACAGGTCAATCCAAGTCCAAGAGCAGGTGAAAAAGGGAAATTTCAGAAGGTTTCAGCCTTTATATAGGCTCCCTGGGTGCATCAAAAAATGCCAGAATTGTTTTGTTCGGTGCACCATGGAGACGATGGAATCATCCAATACAGAAGTTCTCTGTCACATAAATTCTGGTCACCTGCCTGAATGAAGAGTAGAAGTCACTCTTGTCATCAACCTTCTTCCAGCTGACTTCACATTTATTCACATGTTCTCTGTTGCAATTTTACAAAGCAGCTGCTTGAAGACTGATTTTGTTTTGACCCCTGGATCTGACATCCCAGAACCAAACACCACAGAGCTCCACAGGGACTCATTGTTTGTAAAATCAGTAAAAGTGATACATCTATCAGAGAAATGTCTGACATACAGTGGTGACTGGTGAAAAATATTCTGGGTGGGTCTGTGCCATATCAAATCAGTTACAGTAACCATCCCGATACAACAGAAATGGCAGGATATCAGTGCTCTGTGAAATAATAATTATTTAATGCCAATATTAATAACTTGAGGCATTTTTGCACAAAACATGCACAACATATTGCTTAACCACAATTTTGGCAATAAATTATATATGCACATGAAACAGTGCATTAGTGGTTGAATTGACCACTCAAGTATTATGTTAAGTATATTAATAAATTAATACTAGAACAGAAAAATACTGTACAGTAATTTATGATAAAGCTTAATGTTACTAACTGATCAGAACTGCAACAATTAAGTGATTTTTCAATTAGCAGACAAAGAAAATTACAATCTGCAACAATTTTGATGATTTCAACATTTCAGTGAACGAGCCAGAAAATGATGAGCAGATTACATCAGCAAACACATACTGTTTAGACAAAATATCAAAAATTACTAAGTGCAATACATTGCTGGATGATGTGCTAAGGTCAACTTTATACGAAGAAAAATCTGGTCAAGGGAATAAATGTGTGTGTATACAGACGGACAGAACTCTTCTGTTGAAGATTACGTTGCATGAATATGAAACAGGCCTGGATAAAAATTATGGTACCCTTAATATTTTGTCGCACAACCTTTTAAACCAGTCACTGCAGTCAGGTGATTTCTGTAACTCTCAGTGAGACTTCTGCACGTGTGGACTCCTGGTGAGCAAACTGCTCCAGGCTGGTGTATAATGTTTCTATCATCGAGTTGGCAGTGTCGTTCTATTTCGAAAAATGCTTATGTAATATCAAAACGGCCCACCCGCGGGCCGCTAAACCTTAACGGGTTTTAATTCCGGTTATGTTTAGAGTCGAGGATTTAGATCATTTGGGTTAAGTGAAGGGATTTGTTATATATTAAAGGTTAGAAAATGTAATTGCAATGACCAAATATCCAACCGGAGGAGAAAAAGGCGCCGTGGCAAACAAAAGACTCAGACTGAGCCCTAAACTTGCTATGCTCACAACATTTATCAAAACAAAAAAGTCATACAACCTACCTTTATCCTTGTTTTTCTTTTCTTGCTCCTCCAACCGTTTTCTCTTTCTTTTTTGTGCCCCTGAGAGGTACATTTTCTTGGACGGCAACATTTCTCTTTGCTTCTGTCCGCCATTGAGCAATGACACTGTCACTGAACTTGCGCAGCCGCTAAGGTATTCTGTCGCAGGAGTAACGAGGTTCACTTATTGATACCATCGAAGGTTGACATACTTGGCAACCTAGCTGGCATTAGAAAATTATACCAAAATTATTGCTGTACAACCCGGAACAATGGTTGTTCATTGTTTTTTTTTTCTAAATTTTTTTACAATTACACTTGCTTTTTATTAAGCACTCTGGGCGGCCCCCTGGTGGTGGTGGGCCCTAAGCGACCGCTGAGAAGCCCCTGACTGCAGCCCGCAGATCGGGGCGTGGCTCAACGTGGGCGGAGTTAAATGTTGAGCTCCGCCCACCTTGAGCTAAACGTGGGCGGGGTTAACCGTTGAGCTCCGCCCACATTGAGCTTGACTCATTTATTGTCACCATCTGGTGGCAGAGACTAAATAGCACATTCACAAACGTCAATACAGCTTCTCAATGCTGGCCTCGAAACCGAGCATCTTATGTGATTACTGTCATGATTAATTTATATCAGCATTACTATTTATATCAGGATCAGGTCTAGAGCCAAAAAGTAGTTCTTTGGGAAAACATTTTTTGTAGTATCAAATCCCACAAATACAACATATACAACCCCTGGCAAAAATTATGGAATCACCAGTCTGGGAGGACTTTCGTTCAGTTGTTTAATTTTTTTTAGAAAAAAAGCAGATAACAAACATGACAAAAAACTAAAGTCATTTTAATTTGCAAATTTCTGGCTGTAAGAAACACTAAAGATATCAAGAGGAAAAATTGTGGTAGTCAGTAACATCACTTTTTTAGACCAAGAGTGACTGGAAGTTGTTGCTGCAGCACACCAGTTTGCTGATTTCCAACCAAACCAGCTTGTTGCTCATGCAGACTGTGGATTTGGTTGTTGCTGCTGGGGCCAAATAAACTTGGTTTTGATGCTGCTGCTGCAATTTTTCTCATCCCACGTCAGTTTGATGATCATTTGCAGAACCAACCTGGGATATCTCCAACAATTTGTGATGATTGACCCTCTTTGAAAAGTCTGATAATCCTCCCCTTTGTTTCAGCTGACATCTCTCATGTTGGAGTCATGATTAATGTCAATCCACTTGGTGCAACATCTCTCCAAGGTGTGATCACTCCTTTAAACTGCAGACTAACGAGCAGATTTAATCTGATATGGGAACTAGTTTTGGGAATGAGAATTTATGGGGTGATTCCATCATTTTTCCTCAGAATTGATTCCATAATTTTATCCCTGTGCTTGGTCTAAAAAGTAATTGTTACTGACTACTACAATTTTTCCTCTTGATATCTTTTAGTGTTTCTTACAGCCAGAAAGTTGCAAAATAAAATGACTTTAGTTTTTGTCATGTTTGTGATCTGCTTTTTTACTACAAATTAAAACAACTGAACGAGCATCCTCCCAGACTGGTGATTCCATCATTTTTGCCAGGAGTTGTAATACTATAGCCGACAACTTTTTACTTGGGTTCAACTCTCTTTAACTCAAACCCTGTCTAACTGGGCTAGCTGGACTGAAATAGTGAAGTGAAATTTGTGATATACAGCATACATAGACACATTTGGATTTTTTTGTACACTGAATTATATCAGCTACATTAAGGAGATCAGAGACAGCAGCAATGTCTCTACCATTGATACCTGAACATGGTTATTCCTGCTGATAACACAGATTTCCTAAACTTTGCACTAACGACTTTCTTAAAGTGTCACTAATCCACTCAAGGATATAAGACTGAACTGACAGTCAATGCTACATGTCTTTCCTCAAATCAAAGAGGGCTCTTAGCTTGGCCTTCATTCTACATAACTGAAACAAAAACATAATCTCTGATGTCTGTATAGAGACTTTCTGTATATGATTATGCCAGACATAATATATCAGAGTCTGTACAACTCACAAACCATGTACATTTGTAGGGGTCAGATGTAATGAATTAAGCTTCAGCACCGTTGAAAACAACTTTATTCTTTTCTGTCAAAAGCACAAAACACCTTCATGTTTCTCCTGTCAATGATTTCTTGACAGAATGTCTCATAGTCTTCCTGCAGACTAAAAAGAAAAGGAACGGTTCTCTGAGATCAGCGGTCTCCTCTTCTTCCTGGCCATCACAGACACACAGGAGTTCCCTGCCCTCACGCGTTGCTCCTTGGCCATGGTAACAACTTGGGGAAGGGAAATTTTTCCCTTGAAAGTTCTGGTCCCACACCACCGGGCTGCCGCCATTGCATCCCTGACCAAAGGATTCTCCTAAACAAAATAAAGAAAACAGTTATTTAAGTAAAGGCTCGGAGATTGCAGAAAACACTGAAATGAGACTACCCATCTCAGGCAATATACCCCGTTTCCTGTTCCCAGTCCTGTTCTCAGCCTCATCTAGAAAGGAAACAGATTGTGGCGTCTACAGGCACAATGACAATGCAAGATTTAAGTGGTTGATTTTAAGTACACAGAGAAATAATGACTGCTCTGTGACATGGAACCTCAACAACCTCGATGGATATGTGTGAGACAATGCTGGCTGGAACAATACCTGATGCTTCAGTGGCAGATTCTGAAAGCCTAAACATTTTCAGGGGGACTTCAGCCACATCCTGAAATAAGTGGCGGGGATCAGTCTTTGAGCAATAGTTTCACTATATACCAATTTATCACATGACCTCTCACCTGTAGTTTTTTCTGCTCTCGTTGCCTTTTCTTTGCTGCAATCTCTCTTCTTTAGATCGTGGTGATTTAATGACAACAAACATTCACAATGAAAACATTCATGCAGGTCAGATGACAGTGAATACAGTAAAACGTGATTTAAAAGAATCTGGTTTAAAAGTGTGATACTGAGGGCGCTTACAGCATGGGGAAGTTCTGCAGGAGAACAAGACACCACCATCTTCTAATCTGCAGCATGTTTTCCTGTGAAGAAGGAAATGCAGAAGATTAAAATATGTTTCCAAAAATAATACCTTCATCGCTACAGTCAAGCATAACATGTCACAATTTGCACAAAACCTCACTGAAATCACAACTGGCCCCCATTACAATGTACAGAGATACTGGTTAATATAATATCATGCACATTCTGTCAGGATACAGTTTTTCAATACAAAGAGTGTGTTTTAAATGCAGAAAAAACATTTATAGATGTCATCGATATAACATACTGAGTAGTTCTTACCATCAAAACAAACATGCCACAGTTGGTGGAGCATCTTTGCAGTGTTTTAATAAAAGAATGGCAAGAAAATAGCAAATGTTAGCAAATGCAATGTAGTAATGTCTCACCTGAACATCATTCACACCAAGCTGCCTCCAAGGGCCAGGAGATAGGCTGTGAGCAATGTGCCTGGTCAAAGAGTAAATAAAAGTACAATAAACCATTTTAAAGCAACACTTGGAACAAAGTTGGAAGAGGCTGGAACTTCAAATCAAACGTTTTGTAATGGGCTTAAACAAACAAAACATATGGTTCTGTTTCCATCTGCGTAGAATAATGTAAAAATAAATAAGAATAATGTAACAATTACTTCTATCCCTCGCAAACACTCACTTTTGTTGTTTGTTTTTGTTTGTTTGGAACATCTTAATGCATTCAAATAAAAACAGAAGCATGTATTAAACAAACAAAGGACAAGTGGTTTAAAACAGAACTACCACTGTCCAGGAAGGATCTTGGAAGGTGTCCTAAAAACCTGACGAGATGGACTCTACTCTCATCTCTCCAGCCGCTGCCACAGAGGGGATCTAGAAAGAAAATCTCCCTAGCCTGTGGCCTCAGTATCTGTTAAATGTGTTCAAATATAACCACACACATAAAATTATGGAATGTTACAGAAATACTAACAAAGCTGCCATGCATTTAATATACCAAAAAATGTAAATCAGCAATGAGCAACTTTGTTGTGTAAGGTCATAATAGAGGAAGATATAAATGTATTTACAGAGTATCCAGTGTCCAGGTACAAATACTGGAAGCAGAACCCACTGGAGACTGGCTGCATTGTCCTGTAAAAAGATATCAATAACTGAATATGAAATACTCAAACTCCACTACAAAAGCAAAACTTTTTAACAAATTACCAGCAGGTGATCCATGGGGTTTGTGGATGATGGTGGAAACCATGTGGCAATGACGTGGCTGTTTGCAGCAAACACGTGCTCTATTCTCTGTAACAGAGATAGATAATTGAACTATACTATCCAATCCATTTGAATTAATAGTTTTGTAAACCTTTCCTTTTAGCTGAAACTCTTCTATCACACCTGACACTTTTCTCCAGCTGTTCCAGCCTGCCTGTACACACTTCTTCACCTCTTTTCCACACTCTCCATTGCTCTGGACTGTTGACCCTAAGTACTTAAAATCCTCCACCTTCTTGATCTCTTCTCCCTGTAACCTCACTCTTCCACTTGGGTCCCTCTCATTCACACACAGATACTCCGTCTTGCTGCGGCTAACCTTCATTCCTCTCCTTTCCAGGGCAAACCTCCACGCCTCTAGCTTCTCCTCCAATTCCAGTAGATTATTCTGAATATTTTGAATCAGTCTAATTCTAAAAGGAATGGCATCGTTTAAATGTTTTGTTAAACGTCACTTTTCTAATGGGCTTGCTACTTAGCACGTGACAAAATAAATAAGTCTGACGTAAGTCTGAAACTAATGCAAGGAGATAATGCAACTGGAGATAAAATAATATCACTTCCTTCCTTGTCTGTCACAAAATAGCAAAACAGCAACGTTAAAGCACGTTAAAACAGCACATTTAAACAAAAGATAAACGTGCTAACCTCCATTTTGGAAACTTCTTCTTCTTCTTCTCTAATACATTCTTCTTCTTCAACGGTTCAACTGCGCTATGCGGGCAGAGTTAAACGTTTAACTCCGCCCACGTTTAGTTCAAGGTGGGCGGGGCTCAACGTTTAACTCCGCCCACGTTGAGGCACGCCCCGATCTGCGGGCTGCAGTTGCTTTGGGCCGGCTCCGGCTCCAGCTGTCTCAGGTGTGAAGGCTGTCCTTCTCCAGACTGCATGTTTCAGCTGCTTCCACAGATGTTCAGTAGTGTTCAGCTCAGGGCTCATTGGAGGCCACTTCAGAACAGTTCAGTATGTAACTGTGTGTCACTCTTCATCCAGCTGCATCGAGATGTTAGCCTTGCCTAGCATCGTTAGCTTAACGGTGTTCTCCATATGTGCCCTCCTACCCTTGTGTTTCTTTACTTTCTCGGATAAATGTTTCATATCTCTTACTCCCGAAACAGTCCATGCCGTGTCTGTCCCAGCCGTTTATAGAGCAAACACAGGAAGCAATATAAAGCATTTGCATGACTCGATCCAGCTCGCCAAGCATTCCTCTTGTCACTGTGACTGTGACAGTGTCAGTTATCCACCGCACTCACGCATGCTCACTTGGCTTTGGGCGAAATCGATTTCGCCCTGGGCATCAGATTCGATGAGGCTGATTGGATAAATTTCTGTTGCTATGTCGAATCTCTTGACGGTAATTGGCTGCTCTGCCGCACGAGAGGGATGATTTCTCAGCGCCCCAGCAGCTCAGCAGAGATGAGCAGGAAACTATTTTCTCCGAAAATTCTATTTAATATTTTGTACATGACATGTAATTGCGAATTTAAACACACATGGTGCTAAAATAACTGATTATTGTTTATTTAAAAAAAATATTTATTTTAAAAATGAAAAATCAAAAACACCGGGGGGGCGGCGCCCGAGCGCCCTCTATTGACCAGCCACAGAAGGAGTTGTGTAAAGTATCTGAGTAAATGTACCCAATTACTTTACTTAAATGCAGTTTAAGTGGTTTGGATTTGAATATTTTAACTAGGGCTGGGTTTTTAACTCGTTAATTTCGAGGAAGTAATTACAGCACATTTAATCGCACCGTTCTCAGTTCCCTAATTTGTGGCACACCAGTAACACTGATGAACACTCCAGCCCAGTAGGGGTAGTAATGAACCTAAAGTCTGTCTGCAGCATACGGTCTATGGTCTGCAGTGAAGAAGATACACAGGAGTGATGTCAGCGCATAAGAAGTTTTGGTAAACAGTGAAGGAAAATGAGACTCATTGAGCTTGTTGGGAGGAAAGTTTCCTGAAAATCTTCCTGATGTCAGACAGATGAAAAATGCAGATAAATAGAAATGAACAAACATTTTTCTTTTTGGGGATTATTTTTTTCATTGATGTCTCTTGTAATTGTGGGAACATTTTATTGCATCAACGTAATATTTCAAATGATAATTATTATGCATGTGTCCCACAACAACCCTGTTAGCAGAACCTTTTTCAGGTGGTAGAAGAAAACCGTGAATCACATGATACACTGGAATTAACATCATCAAACAGATTTCCTAAAGAATGTGTAGAGCAAAGCTGTGGCCTCCCTTCTATTTTTCATGTTTCCATCACATTGGCAGCCATGATTGAATGTCTCACTCTACCTCATATCATCAGGATCAGACTAATTGTTTTACTTTTTTCCATCAGTCAGTTTGTCCTCTTGGTCAGCAGTAACAGCGAGCTAAATATCTAGCTTCTACTGCTGAGAAAAAGCTAACATTAGCATGGATTAGCAACCCTACTACTGTGATTAGAGTAGGGTTAGCAAACAACACATAAAACATGGAATAAAAATGGTTCCATTGATGTGTAGCCTGAGCTAATCAAGCCTTCCATAGTTTATGACCTATTATGATGAATATGTAGTAGAAAATTGTAAAACAGAAGGTTAATTTTTTAAAAATTTTGAAGCCCAAAAGTCCTCCAGGCCTGGAATGACCCAATGGCTTTGCTATAAATTGAACTTTTTGCTTCTACATTTTCAGTTTCTGACCTTTTTTTAATCTATCATGGTTGTTTCACGTGTACTTTACTCTTCATGTATGTTAATGGGATGGACAAAATAATGCAGTCCAGCACAGCACTACCACCAAATAAATACTCAATAAGCAACAGAAAGTTGATCATCTTTTTTGCCAAAGTCAACAAAAAATGTTGCAGTTTCAAATAAGTAGAACTTCTTGCCCTGTTTTTTATTGGGTTGTATTAGATAGTCAAATAAAGAGGCCAGTGAGCGTAAAAACAGGAACAGACCACAATGACAATGATCCGTTAAAGTCATAAGTTAATCTGTCATGTTGAGATAACTGCATAAATATTCCAGAGCCACGCTAGAGGCTCCACGACGCTGCATTGTGAGCTAAATGCTAACATCCTCACAATTTGCAAAAGTTTGGCTACCACATGTTCCACCACCTCAAATTTAGCATGTTAGCATTTGCTACTTAGCACAAAACATTCAGTCCAGCTGAGGCTGAAAGGATGTTTGTATAACATAAAACTAAATTTAAAAATACTACAGCATCACTGCAGCGATTAGAATTTATCCTGAAGGAGATCAACACCGATCAGCCACATCATTAAAACCCATTGACAAAGTGTGCAACGTTTATTTTTTCCATAACAACATAATGTTCTGCGAGGAAACCTTGAGTCCTGGTATTTATCTGGAAGCTATTCTGACATGTACCACTGATCACTGTTCAAAAGTTTGGGGTCACTTAGAAATGTCCTTATTTTTGAAAGAAAAGCAGTTTTTTCAATGAAGATAACATCAAATGAATGATAAATCCAGTGTAGACATTGTTAATGTGGTAAATGAATGTTCTCGCTGGAAACGGCTGATTTTTAATGGAATATCTCCATAGGGGTACAGAGGAACATTTCCAGCAACCATCACTCCTGTGTTCTAATGCTACATTGTGTTAGCTAATGGTGTTGAAAGGCTCATTGATGATTAGAAAACCCTTGTGGAATTATGGTAGCACATAAATAAAACATGAATAAAAGCGTTGAATAAATCGTAAAATTGTCTGGATGACCTCAAACTTTTGAACAGTAGTGTACATAAACTTTGCTCCAGACCAAGAACACTCCTTGTGGGTAACAACAGACCCCATTCAGACAACATGCCCCGCTACACCTCAAAAACCACCTAAGAACAGCTTGAGGAACATGACCAAGAGCTCAAGGCACTGACGCAGCCTCAACACTCCCTAAATCCCAATCCAGTGGATCATCGATGGGTCCATCGAGGCCGAAGACAAACCCTGTAAGCCACTTGACCAAAAAGATCTGCTCGCTTCCTGATGCCACCAGAGATCCTGTATCTTTGCCCCGACATGGTTGTTTGTTTTATTTCATTCATTTGTAAAATAAAAAAATACAAATTAAAAATGTTTCGTCCAAACACAAATGAAAGGGAGCAGAAAGAAGACAAGTCTTAGACATGTCAGAATGAAGAATAAATGTTATTTCGGTGGTTTTAATGTTATGGCTCGTCAATGCAAATGCGTGTACAAAAATTTCATGGCTATCTGTTCAATATTTGTCATAATGTTTCACCATAAGGCGACCCGATGACCCATGTCTTTTAGGGTTCCTAATCAGAAGTTTTAATTCCCAGCCAGTACAGATCATCTCTTTCCCCACAGCTTCCGTTTGTTTTTCCTCTAACTGTCCACTAAAGGCCAAAAAAAAAGACATTTTAATACAAATGTCAACCACTCTGGAGGAAATGTGAGCAGATAATGGAACTCCTTCGGGTGCTATTTGTAGTAAATTTCATGACAATTGTTGAGATATAGATGACTGAAAATACGACCACTGTTTGTTTAAATCTGAGCAGCTTCTGCACAAAGTGACCACAGACGACTCTTATCCACCCCCCTTCATTAAATGCCTCACAGTAACATTGACAGTAACGCATGGCTTATAAAAGTACAGTACAGTGATTAATATGGCGTGTTTCGACTTCGACACGTGGAGGTCGGTGCGGCGTCCTCAGCCGATCCCTGCTGAACGTGCGGCTTCGACGTAACAGTGACGAGACGCTTGCAGAAGCCCAGAGTGTCCAACTGTGGATGAGATCTTAAATACGAGAGGAGTCCGATCTGCCGTCAGTACTGGAAGGAGATGACGGAGTTCACTTTGTAGACGTGATACGAGCGATTCCAGAAGACTCGGGTGAAGTAGTTCGTGTACGGAGAGTAGTTCATCTTTATCTCGTGGCAAAAACGTCCGTGCTTGGAGAACGAGTAGATCTCTCCTTTATCGTAGACCACCTGGAAAAGACAAAAGACGCCCATGATCAATGAAACATTGGTGTAGCTTTCTGAGGATTCGGCTTCATCGATACTACACAGAGTAGTCAGACAACAAAATGCCGTTTATAATCTAATCAGCAACGCAAAGGCGGCAGTAAAGTGTGTAATATGTAATGTTCATAATCAATGTAATGAGCTGTGTCAAAGTTCAAGATTTTTATTTACTTCACAAAATAGACGGTCTAGGCACAGAGGAAATCTTGTGCAGGGCCTCTTGGAGTTGAAAAATAAAAAAGAAACACCAATCAAAATAGGAAGTACAAAACAAAACATTTTACAAGAGAAATAAAAGATAAAATACAAAAAGATGACAAGTAATTCATATTATACAAAATTTGAATGCAGGAATTAGTAGTGGAGTATTTCTAGGGTGGTATAAAAACTTCTACTTGAATAAGAGTTTGATTCCTTCTCCTAATGGTTCTCTGACTTTAACTACTAGAAAAAGTGTCTTTAATGATCAAATCCAGTCTTGATTTAGTAAAATCTACTGAAGTAAAACAGTTAATTCCGACACCATCAGTCTCATCCTTTATGGGATCGTACAGACTCTGTAATTAAAACATTTAAGATCATTTGAGCTTCATTACCTCTAAGATGAAGTCCACGATCCGTTTACTAGGCTTGAGGAGCAGCTGCTGGAAACGAATGCTGAGGATTTCTCCTTCCAGAGCGTCTCTCACGGCGTTACAGACACAAAGTTGATGACAAACTTCATCCAGACCGGACTCCCTACACAGACACACATCACAGTGTACAGTTATATACAATTATTACACAATACAGTGCACAGGATGTTATAAATGAGTTTCTAACAAAGCCATTTACTGCTTAGTGCAAAATATGAATTTCAAACTCAGAAGTCTGCAGTTACATGCATGAGGCTCAGTTTATTCATCAAATAAGAGCTAAACATGGAGAGACTTATGTTTGCAGAATGATATAAAGACTTCTAACAGGAGTTTGTGTGGAGAGACAGAAGCAACACTGGAGGATATTATTGGAAACTAAATAAAAGGTTCATCTCTGAGCAAATTAGTACACATTTATCAAATCAAATGTACTTGTAGAACATATTTAAAACACTCTCAGTGCTGCAAATGTCATCAGTCAGACAGCAACAAAACAATGTGCAATAGGAAGATGAACAGGTTTGAATGTTTTTGTGGCCTCACCCCTGCTGGACTTTGTACAAGAACTCTCTGAGAACCGAGCGTCTGAAGTGGTTCGGTAAACTGCGGGACACGTTGTCTTTGATGAAGGCTTCCATGACGGCCTGGAAGAGAGACGAGGAGGAATTTATGAACAAGTTCTGCACTTTACTGCCAAACACCTCACATAAGCCAAAACCTTTTGGGGATTTCCATCTAAAGTCATCACGTTCCTTCTGCTCGATCGTCTCCGATTTTCGCGTCGGTGGTTGTCGCCGTCGTACAAAAAGTCGAAATAAGGAATTTGAGTAATAATATGTTTTATCAAGTATAGCCACGCCCCCTGGCTCCGCCAACTTTAACGATTTATTTAAAATTCAGTATTGATTTATTTTAAGATCGGCCACCTGATCTCTCATTTTGACCATGAAAACTAACGGGAAAAAAATCCTGAGCTGTAGAAAATCAGTCTATCAAATTTTATTTTTTCCAAAAATGAATTGGGGTCTATGGAGAAAAAGCTTTTTGGAGCCAACCCTAGCGGACGGCGTGATATTGCAAGTTTTTGACACTTCCGGGTTGGCTTCAATTCTGGAGCCAGATGCTACGTCCACTATATATACAGTCTATGGGTCAAAGCCCGACATGCGGTGGTGAGATGATGATTTTGTTGCGGGGCAGGTGGGGGGGCTTGCCGTGCAGAACTTTGGCTGCTGTCACTTGGCCCGGGAGAGGCAGAGCTGCTCTGGGTGCTACTGCTTGAAGAGCCAGAGGGGCGGCAGGTGTTGCCATTATCACCCTGTGACTGTGAGCGTTTAAAAAACGCTGAGATTTTGCTTTGTTTTTCATGTGCCATTTTCCGACAGTCGCTGGCGGGAGTCTGCTCACATGTGCGCTCACGCTTGTGTGTGTGTACACGTGTGCGCGCACGCCGATATTAAAATATATAATTTTCACCATTTTGTACCACTTATTGAGCGTGTGAATCATTTTTAGCCCATTTTTACGTTACGGTGTTGAAAGGCTTCATCTAATTATTTTATAATAATAATAATAATAATAATACTTTATTTATTTTAGGCCCAATATTACGACAGACGTCGTCTCAAAGGACCAATTTTGCATCATAAGAAGTCATGCTGTTAAAAAGAGCGTCTTCATTTGTTTTTTTTATCTCTATGAAGTTTCATTGCAGGTCCCACTTCCCTTCGTTCTTTTTTCATTTTTAACACTTCTACACGATTGAGAACAACAACAACACATGGCCCCGCTATACGGTCGTAATTACCTCATGGCGCGCATCACTGTCATCAGAGGTGGTTTTTCTTCTGCTTCTTTTATGGCTGAAATAACTCTATATTTTGGCCGTAGTTTGTTGTAGAAAGTAAAACACGAGACGCGCCACTGCAAACTAGTGTTTGTGTGTGTGGTGACTGTGGGGTGGGGGGCAGTGTGACTGTTTACAAGACGGAGGGAGGGGGAGAAGACACAGTGGAGTGCTGCAGCGAGTGCTGTAAGGACAGCATGTGGAGCGGCCTTTATGCAGGAAAACTAAAGTTTGCGTGTAAAAAAGTAACAATTATTTTAATTTAATTTGACCTTCTGGGGGGATGGGGGGGGCGTTGGGGGGCGGGGCGCCCCCCTAATATAATGGTAGGGGAAACACTGCATTCGGATATTTGCTCACACTGCAGTGATAACATGACTGACAGTTACCTCCATGCCATGTGGTCCTGCGCACCTGTGCAAAGGTTCTGGCTTGAGGTATGTGAAGACCTGTCATTATGGTTTAAATGCAACATTACTGCAAGTCCCACATTGTGCCTATTAGGTGACCGAGGTGAAATCAACATAGGATCTAACTCTGTATGTATGGTTCTCACCAGCTTATGCATCGCAAAGAAAACTATCCTTGTAAATTGGAAAGCCAAAAACAATCTGAACAATAAGCAGTTTAGGAATCTCTTATTAGACTACATCAGCTTCGAGACAATGTCTGCAGGTTCAAAGGATCAGTTAGCTGATTTTCGTTCCCTCTGGTCCCCTGTGATCAGCTCCATCACCTAATGTAAGGGGTGAATTGGGGCCTCGCCACCTTGGCGGTCGGATGTCGGTGCGGGGGGCCTGGGGACTGGGTGCTTGGTGCTGTCTTGGAGTGGGGGTCTGGGCTCCCGCGCTGGGGGGGCGGCTTCGTGCTTGGTCCGGTCTGGGGTCGGGGCGGCGGTTGGGGCTCTCTGGCGGCCCTGGATCTTGGGCTGCGGCGGGGGCGCCGGCCCATGCCGGGTGGCCGTCTGGGGTGGCTGGTTCCCCTGGCGATGTTGACCCTCTGCCTGGGGGGGTGGGGGTGGCCTCTTCGGCGCCTGGGGCCCGGGGTCCTGTGCTGGGTCCGCCCTGGGCCTCCGGCCCCTGGCGGGGTCGGCGGCCGCCGATCTTGGTCGCCTGGGGCCCGGCCCTGCTGGACGCTGGAGGTCCTGACCGGGTTCTCCCTCTGCCCCCTTCCGGGCCGGTCCGTGGTCGTCCTCGTGGTTTGGTGGCTCGGATCTCTGCTCTGGGATTGCTGCCGGCTCGCCTGGGTCTTGTGGGCTCTCGGGCCCGCTTCTGGCCTTCACGGAGGTCAGAGGTCATAGTTGCATGATCACAGTCACAATTGCACCGTACTCTGCATGTGAACATAGCAACCATGTTGTCTTGGGGGGTGTTAAGTTTGTCCTGGTGCCAAAATATCAAAAGACATGTTTCCTCAGTTTGTGTGTTTCACATAGATGATTTGAATAATTACTAGCTGTGTTTCCTAAAAAAACCCGTAGGATGCGTTCCGGTGTGTCTTTGTTAAGGTGTACTAGCTTGTTATCTGTTGTGTCGGTTTCAATTGAAAGATAATTGTATTCTTGCACTTTTCCTTTTTGTCTTCACTATCCCCTCTTCTTGTTGTTTTTTTTCTCCTTTTCTCGTTTCTCTCTTCCTGCCTTTCCCCTGTCAGGTCCGGCAAATTTATGTATATTTAACTAATCAACAAGTATTCAATCTAAATAAATTACTGTACAGTATCAAGGAGAGTCTTATACTTACCAACTCCCCTTGGAAAAGCAAACTTGTGTGGCACAATGCAGCAGCCAGATCCTCATTCTGCCTGCTCTGTTGCCGGACAGGACAAAAGAAAAAAAAAAAAACACCCCCACAATTTAATCAGTTGTTCTTTGTATCATTTCTGATGGATACGTCCTGATAAGTCCTCAGTGGTGGATTTGTAGTAGAATCACAATCATGTGATCATCAGCAGGCAGCTGACGTAGTGTTCACTGGTTGTCATGGTTACAGTGACGCCGTGCTGCTATCTGGCAATGATACAAAAATATTTAACAAATCCGTGGATCCAGACTATAAGCTGCATCACTAATAAAATTGGTCCTTGTGTCATTTCTGACCTTCCCTGAAAATTTCATCCAAATTCATGAGTCTGTTTTTGAGTAATGTTGCTGACAGACAGACAGACGGACGGACAAACGTACACTAATCATCGTAACTCCACTATCTTCCTTGGAGGAGTAATTATAAAATCTAAAAATTTTATGAAAGAAAACAAAACTACAAAATACTAAAACAAGGCAAAACAAGATCGCAACTTGTAAGATCAAATTCTAGGATAAAATAAATATAAAATACTACAATTTAAGACCATTAAAAACTACCAAAAGCCATTGAAAACATGCATGTCTTGAGATTTGTCCTACAAATGTCAGTGGAGGGGGAACTTTTAAATTGCACGAGGAAGATTGTTCCAGTTTAAAGCTCTGAAGAAACAAGCAGTGCACGGCTTTCTGAACAACATAAACAGACTTTTCTAAGTCTACAGTCTGACTGCAGTGTGTGAACAGGTTTGAATGTTTTTGTGGCCTCACCCCTGCTGGACTTTGTACAAGAACTCTCTGAGAACCGAGCGTCTGAAGTGGTTCGGTAAACTGCGGGACACGTTGTCTTTGATGAAGGCTTCCATGACGGCCTGGAAGAGAGACGAGGAGGAATTTATGAACAAGTTCTGCACTTTACTGCCAAACACCTCACATAAGCCAAAACCTTTTGGGGATTTCCATCTAAAGTCATCATGTTCCTTCTGCTCGACCGTCTCCGATTTGATTCCAGCTTTATCATGAACCATCTGTAAAATTGATATTCCGTTTCATTTATTTATTTATTTCAAACATGTAATGAATAACATTCAATTAATGTATCACAAAAAACCATTAATAGTCCATCATGCTATAACGAGTAAGAGGAGAAAACAAACTTCAACATGTTCCAAAGGGAGTGGGAAGACGTTAAACTTATTTAATCCCACCCCTAAATTCATTCACCCATTTCAGTCAGTTCCAGAAATATCCAATGAAACAAATTCACCGCCAACATTTTTGTTTAGGCAAAGGCAACTAACTTAAACACTATGCGTCAATGAAATACAGATCAAAACTACAGTGATAGTGATAATTAAGTTCATCTTCACTGTACCTTCCAAAGATTTTTTGTTTGTATTTATATTTAAACTGGCTGATGTTTGAACATTGTTTCAGATCCGTCTCAAGTTTCTTCCAGAGCCGTACCTCATTTGTTGTAGGGCTAAAACTTTTCATCGTTGTTCTATGTTTTGGTATCCTGAAACTGAATTCTTCTCTTAATATATAACCACCAACACATTCCTGAAATGTGCTCTGTAAAAAAAAAAAGAAGAAGAGATAGGAGACAGGATGTGGATGGAAAATGCCGGACTCAATATTTTGACTATTTTTATATTTTATTTTATTTTTTTTTGGATTGTTTGTAATACTGTAATTATTATTACATATTGAATACTATATTGTTGCTGACTTCTCAAACCACCTGCAGTTATAATACAACTACTGCTGATGCCACCACTGCTACTATATTACTACCACACTGTCCTACTTTGCTTTTGATCTTTTTGTTTGTTTGTTTGTTTACGGTTTGATATAATTGTTATTGTTTTGTTGTTGTTATTGTTATTACTACTACTGCTACTGCTATTGCTATTTTTATTGTCATTACGACCACCACTATTGCTATTATTCTCTCTATTGCTGTTATTATTATTACTGGTATTATCACTATTATTATTATTATTACCATATTATACTAGTATGATTATTATTGGAGTTACTCGATTATATACCACTGTAGTTACTATATTATATGCTATTGTTATTGTCCCCTCCCTATCTGCTGATGACCATTACCCATGTAATGACCTCTATTGTTGTTGTTTTCATATCGTTACAATTTATACTATTTCATTTATCATTTATTATTATTATTGAGTTTTTTTCTTTTCCTTTTTTTACTATTATTTATTTATTTATTCTCTTCTGTTTCAACATCCTCTGTTTTCACAGCAATATTGGTCCATCTAATTACATTTAACACACACACACACACACACACACACACACACACACACACACACACACACACACACACACACACACACACACACACACGATAATACAGTCATACCTCATACATAACAGCCCCAAAACTCCAGCAATCATCTGTCTGAAGCGTTTATAATTCTGTCTTTTGTTTTCTTGTATCTTGCTTCCTGTTTGTCTGTGTACTGTATAAATATAAAATAAATGTGGGAAAAAAAAAGAAGTTTATTCCAGAGCCGTACCTCATTTGTTGTAGGGCTAAAACTTTTCATCGTTGTTCTATGTTTTGGTATCCTGAAACTGAATTCTTCTCTTAATATATAACCACCAACACATTCCTGAAATTTGCTCTGTAATTGGAATGGTAACAGTTTTTTCAAATACTTTTCAGATGTGTATGTTTGTAATTATCTGTCAGACCACTTTTAGGAGATTTGTGCCTACAAAGCTTTATCTGAGCAAGATTTTGGTACCAGAATTTCCTTCAGGATTAAAAAAAAATGATGTCCCATCTTATCTCAGAGACAGGTCTTTTTTTAAAAAAAAAAAAAGCTTACATTTCTACAAATCAGGGTTTAAAAATCAAAAGTATTTTTTTAAAAACTCCACACCTCTTGTGTACTTTTATTGGTTTTGTGGAAACAGCTCATCAGAACGTGAAATTATCTTTCTTTTCCTCTGTGGTGACCAGGTAGATCACATTTTAAAGCATTTTATAGGTTTAGTTTTGTATTATTGTGACATACAGCTACACGTGGATCAGAAAATATCACTAATTGACTTCTGCATTATCAGTGTATTTGTTAATGTGTGCACAACATTGTTTATGATATTTATTCAAGAAGTATTAAATTCACATTAATACAGCAAGATGTGAAAAACAATGTTACTAAAAGGTACTTTCAGTACACATTTTTAAAAAAATGTTTACAATAAATTATATCTTACTGTTGACAATATTTCAATGTCATGCTTAAAACATGAGATCATATTAAACAGTCCAAAAGTTTTTCAAGTGAATCTTTGCTACAATAAACAGTTTTTATATTTTTACAATGATTATTTAATAAAATTAGATGTTGTGCTAATAATTATAAATAACATCAAAATGTTAAAAGGCCATTTACATTTTATTTGTAATACACATGAACAGTTTTAAATATATTTTAACAATAAACAAAGGAAATATTACATTTTACAATGTTTATCTTACAGGTTCTTGTGTTAGAATAAAAATAACATTTTTAAAGTTTTTATATTAAACTAAGTAAGTTATTGATGTCAGTTTTTTTCTTTTACATTTTAATTAACCCTCCTGTTGTCCTCATTTACAGGCACCAAAATATATTGTTTCCTTCTCTGAAAAAAAATTCAAAAATTCAGCAAAAAAATTCCCCAAATTTCTGAAAATTTGCAAAATCTTCAGGAAGAAAATTCCATTATTCCTTAAGTGTCCTTTAAAACTTTTTTTTTTAAAATCCCCACATTTGTGGGATGATGAGTAAAAATCTTCCAAAAAAATCAGAAAAATATCTGAAGTGATGACATATATATCAGTAACACTTCTAATATTTTCTTCAAGAACATTCACATAAAAATCAACCAAAACTGGATTTTGGTTGATTTTGTTGTGAATAGTCTTAAGAAACATTTTTAACATTTCATTTTTCCACCAAAAAATGTTCAAAGATTTCCCAACAATGTTGAAAATGTGGACATCAGAAGTGTCACTGTGAAAATATATATATTTTTCCACATTTTCAAACTTTAAAACGGGTCAGCTTTGACCTGCAGGACAACAGGAGGGTTAAACTCGCAAATCTAACTTTTGACAATGTTTATCTCCAAAGTTCTCATCTTACGTTGGATCATAACAAAGATATTCAAAAGGTTTTTACATTAAACATTAACAAAGCAGTAAACATCTTCTCTGTCTGGCTGTCAGAGCTCAGAGACAAACAGGTGGCAGCTTCCTCTGTCTTCATTTGATGCTTTGTGAGGAGCTTCCTAAACCCACTGGCACAGAACCAGCACATGATGGAAACTAGTTCTGTGCAGGCAGAGTCAGGACGCCCCTCAGCGGCTGGAGACGTTTCTGTTGGAGGCAGGGGCGTCTGAATTGGAGCGCTGACCTGGCAAACAGAAAAACAGGACCCAAAAATCAAACTTTGACTCGTTCCTGGCTGCTGAACTGTTGAATTATAATTATCAGTGCTTCTTAACAGACATGGAGCCATAAATAAATGTACAGTAGGTGTGGAACGGTTCTAAGCTCTATCAGTTCACATCAACATACAGAAAGTTTACTTTAGCTCATCACCACTTCATGTCCCTGTTGGTGCTTTTGTCATCTTTGTGAGGACTCACTTAGTCAGCTGACTGAAAACGCTCCTCCAACCCTCCAGTGGGTTCCTGGTCGTCCATCCTTCTGGTCTGGTCCGTCCGGTCCTCTCTGCCCACCATCCAGGAGTTCTCTGAACGGAACTCCTGGATGATGGATGAAGAAACAAAACATAAAGTTCTACAGTCAGTAAAATGCTTCAATTATAAATTATCATGAAGAGATATTAAATCCTGAGAAACTGATGAAGTAATAACTTACCTTTTTCGGACGAAGAAAGAAACAGAGTTAGTATCATGGATAATAGTTAAATATTGAAAAATGTGCAGTTGGAATTTTGCTTACCTCTGATAGAGAGAAGAAGAAACACACCTGTATTTGTCAGGTGCTCATACCTACCACCTCCCACATTGTCTGATGACGCTAAGACATGTGAAGGAGGATTTTTACTGTCATTTGCAGGGATCTTGATGTTTTTTGATCCGTGCAGTAAGAAGTGGGAGCTGCCTGTCAGCTGGAACTTCTCCGATCAGAGCTTCCACCAGTTTCAGGACTAATCGGAGTCGCTATCATCTGGACTCCGAAAAGGCCTGAACCAGCTTCCACCCGTCACAGAGAAGCCCGGGCTTGATGTGGAGGGACCCGACGCACTGTGGTCTGTGGACGAAGTGGATGGTCCAGGCTGCGCGTCGTCCTCTTCACTGACCCGCTGCCTCTTCATACTTACCTGGGCCTCCACATCGCACTCCTCCCGGATCCTCTTGAGGAAGGAGCTGATGTGGACGGCAAGGTCCTCTGGGGGAGCAGCGGGAGCAGCGATGTCCGGAGCACCAGCAGGAGGGGGGAGACGCTGGACAAGGGGGGAGCGGGGTCGGCCGTCCTCTTCTTCGCCGTCCTCCAGGTCTTCTTCGTCCTCGTCCAGGCTGTCGTAGCCGGAGTCTTCGCTGGTGCTCCAGTCGGACCAGGCGTCGGAGTCTTCCGTCTCGGGGTCTTCCTCTTCAGAGTCTTCTTCCTCTGGGTCTTCTTCCTCTCGGTCTTCTCCCTCTGGGTCTTCTTCCTCTCGGTCTTCTCCCTCTGGGTCTTCTTCTTCCTCGTATGGAGCCAGAACATGGTAGAAGATGGGAGCGTCGTCGTCATCAAAGATCCAGATGGTCTCCGGGAATCCGACGGCAGGGGGATGCTCCACGGCGTAGTCCACAGACCCTGAGAGGAAACAAGGTCATCACATGTTAGTACTTCTAACATCATTAGATATCAGGACTAAATCATCTACAGTCACAACTAAAGTTAATAACAGTTCACTATAACCATCAAATAACGGTGTCAACGCCACAAACACTAAATCAGTAATTCTGCAGTCTGTTCTTTCATGTGAGACTTTATGAAAACAATGATTTACTCTACTTTGGTCACTTGGAAAACTTAAGTCTTGACAATTCAGATGACGAGTTTGTTCACATTCATAGTGATTTAGTAATTAGAAATGTGTAAATGATGTGCTGTAATGCAACACAACACAATACAACACAACACAGCTGAACATGACACACCACAATGCAGCACAAAGCAGGACAGCACAACACACTCCAACACAACATAGTACAATATGACAGTACGAAGTTCAACACAATTCCAAATAACACAGCACAGATAACAAAGTACAATGCAACAGGGCACAACAGAACTCAAAACAACACCACACAGCACAGTGCAGCACAACACAACACAATGCAGTCCAACACAAAACAAAGTAGTACAACACAATGCAACACAACACAGGAAACCATCACACTCCACAGGATTACGCAACAAAACACAACAGAGACCCACACAACCCACCATCATACAGTTTACCACAAAACAACGTAATACGACACAACATGGCACAACACAGCAAAATACAACGCAGAGCAACACAACAAAACACAGGATAACACAAATATACACAATATAATTTAATACTACACAGCACAATATAACACAACACAACAAAAGACGGCACTTTACCTCTCTGATCATTAATGTTACAACCAAAACACGGCAACAGGCAACAATGAAGTCACATTTTATGACTAATTATTGTGACTGTCGCTGGTTCAGGTCATCATCACACATTTATGAAATCCTAAATAAACTGAATGTTTTCCACTAAGTGAACTTTTCTCCTCAAACACAGCAGCGTCCTTTCTCCTGGACTGTTTTAAGTGTCCTCACTCAGATAAGCAGCATGTTAACTGCACCTGTATTAGTCTGTGTGCATCAGATAATCAGTCACATCAGCAGTAGAAAGCAAAGTAAATCACTGTGTTCTTTCTTAACCGACAGAATAAACCAACCAGCAACAGAGATCCTTTACAAATAAAACAACATGAGCAAAAAAATATGAAACTAGCAGATTAGAACAATTTATTCACCAAATCTATGAGTTTAAATCATAGTGACTGAATGGAGACGGTGGTACACCTGCAGCCTCATTCAAGTGGTAAAAGAATCATTTTGTCATTCTTATGAGATTCAGCAAATACAAACTGTGTGATGAATAAAATAATAGTTCACGTTAAAGGTCCATAAACAGTCAGACACAAAGTTTAGGTTGAGCAGAGTGAAAATGTGATTTTTAAAGCGACTCAGAGCAACACAGAGGAGAGGCCTGCTGCATTCTGAAGACTCCATCGTCTCCATGGATACAGCAAAAACACATTTCTGATCAATTTGATGCCCTTAAATCAAAATGACAGAGTTTCCAAATCACTACACCAATGATTAATAAATTAGATTAACCCTCTCCTGAGAGAAGTTTTACATTTTATGCTTCAAATAATCATTTTAAAAATCATCCAATAACTGTTAATCACTAAATCTGTGTTTTTATCAACAGTTACAATTTAGAAAGTCACACTGGTTTCTACACTGACACAGCTGTAAGGATTTCAGACAGATAAATAACATAATTCCATCAATAAAAAGCTACATTATTAATAATCTATTCATAATCTTACCAGTAGCGTCGCGGTGCACCTCCACGGCAACTCCCACGTATCCCTCGACGTCCATCAGTCTGAGGTCCATCTCCAGGTCTTCGGGATCCAAAGGTGATTCAAGGATCCACCAAGAGTCGTTTCTATAAACGTCTTCTTAACTGGACTTCTTTGGCCGAAGGTTTCCTCTTCAGGTCTTCGGTTTCCAAAAGTGTCCTCTTCAGGTCTTCTCTTTCAGAGTCTGAGAGTGTCCTCTTCAGGTCTCCAAAAGTGTCTTCTTCTTCAAGTCTTCCCTTTCGAAAAGTTTTGCTTTCCAACTATTCTCTTTCCGCAGCTGATCTTTGAACAGGTCAATCCAAGTCCAAGAGCAGGTGAAAAAGGGAAATTTCAGAAGGTTTCAGCCTTTATATAGGCTCCCTGGGTGCATCAAAAAATGCCAGAATTGTTTTTGTTCGGTGCACCATGGAGACGATGGAATCATCCAATACAGAAGTTCTCTGTCACATAAATTCTGGTCACCTGCCTGAATGAAGACTAGAAGTCACTCTTGTCATCAACCTTCTTCCAGCTGACTTCACATTTATTCACATGTTCTCTGTTGCAATTTGACAAAGCAGCTGCTTGAAGACTGATTTTGTTTTGACCCCTGGATCTGACATCCCAGAACCAAACACCACAGAGCTCCACAGGGACTCATTGTTTGTAAAATCAGTAAAAGTGATACATCTATCAGAGAAATGTCTGACATATCAGAGGGACTGGTGTAAAGTATCTGAGTAAATGTACCCAATTACTTTACTTAAATGCAGTTTAAGTGGTTTAGACTTGAATATTTTAACTAGGGCTGGGTCTTTAACTCGTTAATTTCATTTCAGTAATTACAGCACATTTAATTGCACCGTTCTCAGTTCCCTAATTTGTGGCACACCAGTAACACTGATGAACACTCCAGCCCAGTAGGAGGTAGTAATGAACCTAAAGTGTGTCTGCAGCATACGGTCTATGGTCTGCAGTGAAGAAGATACACAGGAGTGATGTCAGCGCATAAGAAGTTTTGGTAAACAGTGAAGGAAAATGAGACTCATTGAGCTTGTTGGGAGGAAAGTTTTCTTATAAAAATCTTCCTGATGTCAGACAGATGAAAAATGCAGATAAATAGAAATGAACAAACATTTTTCTTTTTTGGGATTATTTTTTTCATTGATGTCTCTTGTAATTGTGGGAACATTTTATTTCATCAACTTAACCCTCTACTGCATGACTTTTTAATTTTTTTGGGGGGGAAATTTCTCATTCTATTTTAGGGAAGCTTTGGGGTCCCTGATCATACATTAATAATAAAATTTGACCCCCCAACCCCCCTCAATCAGATATTGGTTTGTTGCTTCAAGGCAACAATGTGCGACAAGGGTAAGAAAATACCAAGGTTTTCTCAAGTAAGTTATATTCCTGGAACAAGGAAAATACACAATGTTATCCAAAGTTTTTATTTGATCAACAAATAAAACATTCAAATAAACAAGCAATTCATTATAAAAACACCATCATAAATCTATTTCAGGTACTTAGGCACTTTCTTAAACAGAATAATCAGGAAGCACATGTTCTTTATCCACTCACATGGAGTTACACTTGCATTCATACACATGCACACACATGAACGCACACACACGAACACACAACTGACCCCTGATCTCACACAAGTGATTCAGGGATCTGTCTTGTTTATCCAGTGTGGAACTTCAGGAAGCAGTTGCGATCGGGGGTAAAGCAGAGGTGGACATTACATTTGCGGCACATAGCTTTTGGTGTACCATTGCACCGTGGCACCCTGCATCTCCCCTTGTCCCCGGTCATAATGAGCCAGTGAGCTGTTTGATCCAGGCGGACATCTGGGACTGGAATGGGAGCTGTGGGTCCTCTCTTCATCTTCTCCTCATATGCGGCAGCAATGGACAGGCTGTGACGACCTCTCTTCTTCTCCAGGCTCTTCCCACTTTTGCAGAGGCCCTCTGCAATAAATGACTTGAAAGTATAAAGCTTAATTACCTCTTTCTTCCTCATACCACTGCCTTCACAGTCTCTTCGGTAGAGCAGCCAGGTGGTGCTGATGATCATGTCCAGGAGGTGGTAGTTAGTGTTGTGGAGTTTTCTCCATCTCGGGAGGTGAGGCACTTCAGCCACCTCTTCATGTTCATCTCCTTGCTCTTCCTCTGTCTCAGACTCGCTGTATTGAGGCTGGTTTTCTCCTGAACAGAAGAAAAAGGAAGCACATATTAGAAACACACAGATATACAGTCACCCACATGCACGCACACACGCACGCACACACACACACACACACACACACAGAGTTACTTTTCCAAATGACCCCTAACTGACCCCTGAGCTATGAAGTGTCCCTCAAACCTGACTCAGGGATCCATTCCTCCTGGTCCGTTTCCTCACTGTCACTGTCAAGTTCACTGTCCTCGCTGTCTGTGGGAATGGCCCGAACCTCAAAATCCTCCCACTTCCTTCCATAAAATGTATTAACATCCATGTCCTGTATAAATATCATTAGATTGTAAAGTAAAAATATTGACGATGTTCATTTATGCATAAAAACACATCTCCATACATACACATGCAAATGCATTACATTGTCTGAATAAAATTGGGCTAGCTGCACAATGTTGCCAAATGAAAAAACACAGTTTTAATATATAAATAAAAACAAAATAAGTATTTAAACAATCAAACAAGCTTCCCGGACAAGGTACGTTTTATCCGTTTGATTCCCGGCTATAAAAGACACAAGCAGAAACAAAAAATCAAGCCGTTTTTTCATTTTTTCGTTTTGAGCAAAAAACAAAAAAAGCAGGAAACGGTTCGTTTTTTCGTTTATTCGTTTTGAACAAAAAACAAAAAAACAGGAAACGGTTCGTTTTTTCGTTTTCACCCCCAAAATGAAAATATGACTCCATATTTCGTTTCATTGGTGGGCGGGGCTTCGGAGCCTGCCAGTGCACAATAAAACTCCTGCCCATCACAATAAAGCTCTTGCGCTGGCATTCATAGACAGACTGACTTTCATTGTATTGCCTGCCCCCACTGCACTTCCCCTAACTCTAAATCAAAGCAAGTCGTGTACACAGTAATGACAGTCATAACCAGTGGTGTAGTCTAGTTTTTTCTACTGGTTATACTCCAACCTCATAAACCAAAGCCAGGTCAGGTTCTCATATATGTGCGCGTGCACTCACATGTCCGCGCACACACACACACACACACACACACACACACACACACACACACACACACACACACACACACACACACACACACACACACACACACGCAGCAACAGCTCCTTTATTTCAAACTACCAATTAGATACTTATAGACATTATAGCGTCAGCAGCTCCTCCTCCTGCCATCAGGTAGAGCTGATGTTTCCTCTTCATCAGGTAGACCTGATGTTTCCTCTTCATCAGGTAGACCTGATGTTTCCTCTTCATCAGGTAGACCTGATGTTTCCTTTTCATCAGGCTCCCTTTCCTAAATGTTAACCTTAGCTCCAGCTGTAGTGTTCCCTAAAGTGGCAGTATTCACAGGACAAGCAACAGGCTTATTAAAACACTGAAATAGTTTCATTTAGCTTTGCTTTCTTATTCTTATTTTTTCTCCACTGACTGATGTTGGGTCATTAGAAGTTCTAGACTCATGTCCCTCTTCTTCTAAGCCAGGGGTATTCAGCTAAAATTCAGAGAGGTCCAGTCAGCAAAGGTCCAGAACATCATAATGTCTAACTTGAGTTACTGTGATATATGCTGATGTAACCTGGTAGTTTTATTAGAGTCTGCCTGTAATCAAAAACTGACCGTCAAATAAATTCAGTACGGTTCAAAAACATTTTGACATTTATTAATAAATAACTTATATGTAACTGTATATCTTAGAATAAAGTGCAGAACTTAAAAAAGCATGACTGAACAACCTGAATCAACTTCTATACATCTTTAACAATACATAAATCTCATAAATGTAAACATTTGAACACTTTTACATTTTTGTCTGTCTCATATCACTCCCCTAATATCTCTGCAGCTTAATGGGAGAACTGAGCTGCTGCTTGTTTGAGCCGTTCTCAAAACATATTTTGATTATGTTCATAGTTGAGAAAGCTGCCTTACAGCTGTTTGCTGAGCCAAACATGGTCAGCATGTGACCACAGTCTGTCCTCTAGAGATGTATAAGGCACAAAAGATACGACTCTCAGAGCCGATGCTTTGTAGTAAATCTGAAGAGCCGACTCCTAACGTATTTAATGGAGTATGGAGTTTAACACTGTCCTAGCCGAAAACATGTTACTGGATCCTAGATTAAAGAAGCTTGCCTTCAGTGACAACAGAGCTGTTGATGAGAAACTTCAGAGAATAAGAGCAGCAGTCTGACACCTCCACCATTAGAGGACCAAGTGGAGGAGGAACCTCAAACTTCTGCTGTGTGGAGCCTCTTTGATGGAAGAGCTACAGGAGATGATTCAGGAGAAATCCTACAGCTGATGTGGTAATGGAGGATCATATCTAGAGGAAGCCCTCATCCAACCAGCAGACGACCCACTGAGCTGGAGCAGGACAAGGCCTCAGTCTGCCCCACCTGGTGAAGGTGATGGAGGAGAGACAACTTCTTCCATCTGAGAGAATCTTCTCAAAAACACGGCAGATATTCACTGAAAGAAGAAATGTATCAGCCCATCCAAGCTCAGCCATCTGATTTTTCTGAATGTCAGCCAGCTCTGAGGACATTCATACTGTTTGAACACTGAGTCTGGTTCTGGTTCTGTTCTGGTTCTGTGGGTTCATGTGCAGAGTTTTGTTCATTTATTTTTTGTGCAAAAAAGTTTGGTTGAAATAATAAACAAAAGCAAGAATACCTGTTTTTGTAACAGAGCAAATGTACAAAATGAGTCAATTATAAGGCTTCTCATAAAAACACTGAATGAAAAAGAGTTTGTCAAAACACAAATGATTCATATTTGCCAGGTTAGGCAAAAACATGAGGCGACAAAGAATAATAAATTAGGAGCCGTTTGGGAGCCGAAAGAACCGGCTTTTCTTTGGAAGCAGTGCCAAAAGCTCTCTGAAAAGAGCTGAACTTCCATCACTACTGTCCTCTCTGTCCCTCATCTCTCAGCTGCTTTTTGAAGGCAGAGCCGCGATGCGATTCAGCGACGTCATTGGCTGAGTAGCGTCACGTGGGATGCCTGAACTCGTACATAATTGGTCTGTGCGTTTCTGAGCCGATAGACCAATGATAAACACTGGAAAGCTGCACCCTGCACCGGTAAAATAGAAGCGACCTGTCAAATTTACACCCGTATAGACGGCGTCTGGGTCCGGATCCGGACCGCGGTCGGCCTTTAGTGAGCCCTGTTCTCAGCCAGACACCTTCCCCCGTCCCATACAGCTTCACCGCTTCCTGACACAGAGAAAAGTGAACGTTATGTCAAAAAAACATACTAATACATGTGTTTGTGCATTTTTAAGTGGTTATATGGAAATTCGGGACCTTTTCTAGTGGGTATAAGGCGTATACCTGCGTGTTTACACCCCTGGGTATACGTATCTTTGCGCATTTTTAAGTGGGTAAACAGAAATTTGGAAAATTTTCTAGTGGTGGGGTGTATACCTGCGTATCACGTAGACTACATCACTGATCATAGCTACATGTATGACGTTTGCAGCAAAATAATAAATAAAAATAAAAAACGCGTGGAAATCATTTTAATTTTCAGAGTTAAGATGGATTAAATGCGCTGTCAAACAGCGCTGAGTGGAGCGGCTGACCGGACCAAGACGGCGGCCGTATTTCTCGCTGCACAATACCCCGAGCAGCGTTGACCTGACCTGGCTTTGGTTTATGAGGTTGGAGTATACCCACTAGAAAAAACTAGACGACACCACTGGTTATGACTGCCATTACTGTGTACACGACTTGCTTTGATTTAGAGTTAGGGGAAGTGCAGTGGGGGCAGGCAATACAATGAAAGTCAGTCTGTCTATGAATGCCAGCGCAAGAGCTTTATTGTGATGGGCAGGAGCTTTATTGTGCACTGGCAGGCTCCGAAGCCCCGCCCACCAATGAAACGAAATATGGAGTCATATTTTCATTTTGGGGGTGAAAACGAAAAAACGAAGAAACGAACCGTTTCCTGTTTTTTTGTTTTTTGTTCAAAACGAATAAACGAAAAAACGAACCGTTTCCTGCTTTTTTGTTTTTTGCTCAAAACGAAAAAATGAAAAAACGGCTTGATTTTTTGTTTCTGCTTGTGTCTTTTATAGCCGGGAATCAAACGGATAAAACGTACCTTGTCCCTTCCCTGTACATGCATGCACATGCACATATTTTTTTGGTATAAAGGTATTCAATTTTAACATGTTGAAAAATGAAATTAATCTTACCAATCTGTAGCATGTGTCCCATGCGGCTTGACTTCCTGAAAGGACTGCTCCACCCCCAAACAAAAAGGTACACCCACTTCAAATGGTCATTTGAGCTGTGGCCTCCCTTCTATTTTTCATGTTTTCATCACATTGGCAGCCATGATTGAATGTCTCACTCTACCTCATATCATCAGGATCAGACTCATTGTTTTTACTTTTTTCCATCAGTCAGTTTGTCCTCTTGGTCAACAGTAACAGCTAGCTAAATATCTAGCTTCTACTGCTGAGAAAAAATGCTAACATGAGCATGGATTAGCAACCCTGATACTGTGATTAGAGTAGGGTTAGCAAACAACAAATAAAACATGGAATAAAAATGGTTCCATTGATGTGTAACCTGAGCTAATCAAGCCTTCCATAGTTTATGACCTATTATGATGAATATGTAGTAGAAAATTGCAAAAGAGAAGGTTAATTTTTCAAAAATTTTGAAGCCCAAATGTCCTCCAGGCCTGGAATGACCCAATGGCTTTGCCATAAATTGAACTTTTTGCTTCTACATTTTCAGTTTCTGACCTTTTTTTAATCTATCATGGTTGTTTCACGTGTACTTTACTCTTCATGTATGTTAATGGGATGGACAAAATAATGCAGTCCAGCACAGCACTACCACCAACTAAATACTCAATAATCAACATAAAGTTGATCATCTTTTTTGCCAAAGTCAACAAAAAATGTTGCAGTTTCAAAAAAGTAGAACTTCTAGCCCTGTTTTTTATTGGGTTGTATTAGATAGCCAAATAAAGAGGCCAGTGAGCGTAAAAACAGGAACAGACCACAATGACAATGATCCGTTAAAGTCATAAGTTAATCTGTCATGTTGAGATAACTGCATAAATATTCCAGAGCCACGCTAGAGGCTCCACGACGCTGCATTGTGAGCTAAATGCTAACATCCTCACAATTTGCAAAATTTTGGCTACCACATGTTCCACCACCTCAAATTTAGCGTGTTAACATTTGCTACTTAGCACAAAACATTCAGTCCAGCTGAAAGGATGTTTGTATAACATAAAACTAAATTTAAAAATACTACGGCATCACTGCAGCGATTAGAATTTATCCTGAAGGAGATCAACATCGATCAGCCACATCATTAAAACCCATTGACAAAGTGTGTAACATTTATTTTTTTCATAATAACATAATGTTCTGATAGGAAACCTTGAGTCCTGGTATTTATCTGGAAGCTATTCTGACATGTACCACTGATCACTGTTCAAAAGTTTGGGGTCACTTAGAATTATCATTATTTTTGAAAGAAAAGCAGTTTTTGTCCATGAAGTTAACATTAAATGAATGATGAATCCAGTGTAGACATTGTTAATGTGGTAAATGACTGTTCTCGCTGGAAACAGCTGATTTTTAATGGAATATCTCCATAGGGGTACAGAGGAACATTTCCAGCAACCATCACTCCTGTGTTCTAATGCTACATTGTGTTAGCTAATGGTGTTGAAAGGCTCATTGATGATTAGAAAACCCTTGTGGAATTATGGTAGCACATAAATAAAACATGAATAAAAGCATTGAATAAATCATGAAATTGTCTGGAAGACCTCAAACTTTTGAACAGTAGTGTACATAAACTTTGCTCCAGACCAAGAACCCTCCTTGTGGGTAACAACCAGGCTTGTCATGATACCAGAAATTTAGTAGTCGATACCAATACCACTTAAATTCTACTATACTCGATACCACTCGATACCGCGGTAGCAGAGGTAGCAGGTGCGTTGTGCCACAGAAATGACCATCTGTGTCAAACACCGTGAGCTGTATAGTAGTCCAGATATATATTTTAGATATATTTATATATTAAACGAGGCTTCGAGGCACACAATTTGCCCCGTGGATATTTTGTAATCGAATTATTCGGATTATCCCAGGAATCTTTTCAGCCCTGAACCTATTATGCGGGACAAACAAGGCTGGACACGCTTGTTATTTTGCCATGCAGCTCATTTACTATGGGCTGGGCTCATCTAATCATTGTAACGTAATCATGGGCGTAACGGACGCGGGGTACGCGTGGGACATGTCCCCCGCACTTTCCACATCTGTCCCCTCTGTCCCCCGCACTTTTTTCAGCCGTTACAACAGCTAAACCCGTTATTAGCATCCAGTAATGTGTTTTCCCGAGCCGTCTTTGAATGCACCATGAGCACATGCTCACGCAGGTGTTCCACAGGAGACGTGCTGCTGTGCTGAGCAGTGCTGAACGTGCGTCTGGAGTAATGTGTAGCAAACCAGCCAGAGCCAGCAAGAAGCAAAAAAACTTTACACATTTTTTCCAAACAAACTGTACTGTTGCACCCAATGTGACCTGTGCCCTAATTGAGATTCACAGCCAGCTAAACTCTCTCTTGCATAATTTCCTCCAAGGAACAGGCAGGTGTCGTTTTGGGCAAGGATTTAATGCAAAAAAGTGTGAAACTGAAAAGACAGAAAATACAGACGTGTATTAGAAACTAGAAATGAAAGACAATGTGCACAAAAGGTGCTATACAGCGCTAGCTGTAGGTTAGCAGACACATTACATTGACTAAGAAAAGGCTTAGCTATCATCTGGCATCTCCCAGATAAATCTCCACAAAATTATGCAAATGGTCATGTATACCGTGTCTAAACATCCCATCTAACAACAAAACTTACACATATTGCCACTCAAAGGGCTGGAAAAGAGTGGACGGCTGCAGATTGAGCAGGACACAATCTCATGCTGCTGTTGTTGACACTGTGCAAGCGGTCTCTTGCTCTTGCCACCCAGTGGCGGAAACTAACACTGCTACAGAACTGTACGCCCTCTAGTGGCCTGGATGATTAACAACATGTAAAAATGATACAACACACTCCCCGCCTGGCATTATTTTAAGAATGCCACTAAATAGTGTCTACAAACACTAAACTGTAGATAAAATAAGTATACAGTCCGAAATAGGTCTAGAAAAAGTCTTTGAAGTCTTCTCCCCTGACACCTTGACCTCCAGCTTCCTTACGACTCCATCTTTGCTCGGGAGAGTCTTGACAATGATTCCCATTGGCCATTCGTTCCGTTTTAGTTGTTTGTCCTTGAGAAGAATGATGTCACCTTCTTTTAGATTCGGTCTGTTGCGCTGCCACTTCTGACGACTTTGGAGCATGTTCAGGTACTCTTTTTGCCAGCGGGCCCAAAAAGTGTCAGCAAGAACTTGAACTCTCTTCCACTGATGTTTGAACATGTCAGCTTTGTTGAAATCCCCTGATGGAATCGGGATTGCATTAGTCTTTTGTGTGAGAAGCGTCATAGGAGTCAAGATTAAAGGAGCTTCAGGATCAGAAGAGACTGGTACCAAGGGCCTTGCATTGATAATGGCCGTGACTTCAGCCAACAGTGTTGTGAGGACCTCATGGGTTAACTTGGGGTTTCCTGATTGCAAGAGCATTGAGTCCAGTATGCGTCGTGCTATCCCGATCATACGCTCCCATGTGCCTCCCATGTGGGATGAGTGAGGAGGGTTGAAAACCCAGGAGCACCTCTGTTCGCATAAGTAGTCTTCCACACTTGTCTCATTGGGCTTTGGAGGATCCAACTTCAACTCTTTCGATGCACCAACAAAGTTGGTTCCGCAGTCGGATCTTAGCTGTTTAGCAGGACCTCTGAGTGCAAAAAATCTACGAAGAGCATTTATGAAACTTGATGAGCTGAGTGTTTCAATCACTTCAATATGAATGGCTCTTGTAGACATACAAGTGAATATCACTGCCCATCTTTTGCTGTTGGCTTGACCACCTTTAGTGCGTCGTGTTGTAACCTCCCACGGTCCGAATACATCCAGGCCAACATAGGAAAATGGGGGATCGGTTTGTAAACGTTCGGCGGGCAGGTCTGCCATGATTTGTTGCTCTGTCTTGCCTCGTAGCTTTCTACAGATCACACATTTGTGGATGACACTGCTGATAGATCTTTTGGCACCCACTAACCACACGCCACTTGCTCTCACAGCTCCCTCAGTGAAGTGTCTTCCTTGATGCTTAACAGCGTTGTGGTGATGTCGAATGAGCAGTGTAGCAATGTGATGCTTTCCTGGGATCAGCAGAGGATGGATTTCGTGACTCTGTAGCTTTGACTCTGACAGACGTCCACCTACTCGAAGTAGATCTTCATGGTCAATGATCGGATTGAGCTTGTAAAGTGAACTGTTTCGTGGTATGTCTTGTTTTGTCTTGATGCACTTAATTTCTTCTGCGTACACTTCATGTTGAACACATTTGATGATTGTGTGCTCTGCTTTTGTCACAGCTTCTTCTGTGAGGCTTGATTTGCAAAGATGCCAGCGTTTACATTCTCGTTTGTCTCTGGACTTGAAACTGTGAGCAATATGACATAGGTAAGTTACTGCTCTGACTATTGAGGTCCACTTTGAGAAACGTTCAAAACGTGATGAACCCAAGGCTTTGTGGTTTGTGCCAGTCACAAGAGTTGTTACATTCTGTCGAATTTCAACATCTGACTCTGGATCAATGAGCTTGAATGGGCCTTTTTCAGGAGTGACAGTGGTTTTGTCAAAGAGAATGGCTGGACCAGACCACCATGTGGTGCTGGAGATCTTCTCTGCTGGCAGTGAGCGAGATCCATGATCAGCAGGATTGTGCTCTGTCGGGACATACTTCCACTGATCTGGCAGAGACGATTGCTTGATTCTCTGGACACGATTGTTCACATACACATGGAATCGTCGGTGTTGGTTGTGGATGTATCCTAACACCACTTTGCTGTCAGTGTAAAATGAGGTCTTGTCAATTTTCAGCTTTAGTTCCTCTCTGAGAAGCTCAGACATTTCCACTGCTAGCACTGCAGCACACAGTTCTAACCTCGGGACGGTGAGCTCTGGCATGGGGGCTAGTTTCGCCTTACCCATGACAAACCCGACTTCATTGTGGTTGTCTTCATGAGTGACTCTCAAGTAAGCCACTGCAGCTATAGCTTTAACTGAAGCATCTGAGAACACACAGAGTTCGATAAAGTTGGCTTGTGAGATAGAGAAGGAAACATACGTACGGGGAATGCTCAGAGCTTTGAGATGCTGCAGAGAGTCATGCCATTTTCTCCAATCGTCGTACATGTCTTGAGGCAACGGACTGTCCCACTCAAGATTGCTGCTGGAGAGCTCTCTGAGAAGAAGTCTTCCTTTGATAGTTACAGGTGCAAGCAGCCCTAGAGGATCGAACAGGCTGTTTACAGTTGAGAGCACACCACGTCGTGTAAAGGGCTTTTGCTCTTGTGGAACATCAAATGTGAAAGTGTCTGATGTGGTGTCCCAAATCACACCCAAACTACGCTGGACTGGGGGCTTGTCAGTTGACAGATCAAGGTCTTTGATTTCTTTTGCCCTGTCTTCAGGTGGGAAAGCATTCACTACTTCCACTTTGTTGGAGGCTATCTTGTGAAGACGTAGATTAGAAAGAGCAAGCATTTTCTGGGCTCTCTGTAGTACGTCAACAGCCTCTGCTTCTGTCGAGAAGGACTTTAACGCATCATCCACATAGAAATCTTGTTCTATGAAGTTTCGAGCACCAGTTCCATATTCACCTTCTGCCTCCTTTGCTGCCATCCTCAACCCATAGATCGCCACTGCTGGTGAGGGACTATTACCAAAGACATGTACCCGCATGCGATAGTCCACGACATCTTTGGCCAAATCGTTGTCTTCGTACCAAAGGAAGCGAAGGTAATCCCTGTGATCTTCCTGGACGACAAAGCAGTAAAACATCTGCTCGATGTCGGCTGTGATAGCAACAGGTTCTTTTCTAAAGCGAAGGAGGACACCTATGAGTGTGTTATTTAGATCAGGCCCTGACAATAGACAGTCATTGAGAGACACTCCATCAAACTGCGCACTGGAATCAAACACCACACGGATCTTCCCTGGCTTCTGTGGGTGGTATACGCCGAAAATGGGGAGATACCAGGTCTCTTTGTTTTCATTGCAAGGTGGTGCCAACTCTGCATGTTTGTTGTCAAGCATCTTCTGCATAAACTCAACAAAGTGCGCCTTCATGTCTGGTCTCTTGTCAAGCGCACGTCGCAGAGACATGAGCCGCTTATGGGCGTAGCACCTGTTGTCAGGGAGTAAGCGTCTGGGGCTACGAAACGGGAGTGGTGCTACCCAGCTATTTGTTTCATCTTTGAAAAATCCTTCCATCTTCTTCAGAAAGATCATGTCTTCGACTGAGTGTGCAAGCTGATTGTCCTCAGTAGTGCGAGTAAACACAGCTTCTCCGAGATTCTCAAATGTTGGCTTTGCGTGTGGGTTTGAAAGTGAAACTGGGTTGGAAGCAGGTTTAGTTTGGCTCATTGTAAAGCTCTCTTTCACATTAAAGCGACTGTCACAGGGAGTGAGATAGCTTGGGCGTCCATTGTCCAACACATGTGTTTTGAGAGTGTTTACCTCACTTGGCTTGTGAGCAGTGCCTAAACACACATCACCGATGATGACCCAGCCTAAGTCGAGCTTCTGGGCAAATGGGTCACTGTGCTTGCCACTGATTTGCTTTCTCACCTTGTGTACTCTGAGAAGATTGCGTCCAATCAGCAACAGTATATCAGCGTTTGGTTCAAGTGGTGGTATTTCAGCAGCTATGGCCTTCAGATGCGGGTGATACAAGGCAGCTTCTGCAGTGGGTATTTCTTCCCGATTGTTGGGGATAGCATTGCACTCTATCAGCGTTGGAAGAGGAAAGTTCATTTTTCCATCCAGTGATTGCACTATGTAGTCGCATGCTCTTCTACCAGTGACTTGTGTCGTGCCAGCACACGTTTTCAGCGTGTATGGTGTGGCTGTGCCTTGTATTCCAAATGCTTCAAAAAACTCTGTCTTGGCTAGTGATTGGTTACTCTGATCGTCTATTATTGCATACATCTTTTTCATGTTGTGTGGCTCACCTTTTGGGTAGACTTGCACCAAACAAATCTTGGAGCATGACTTTCCAGTGATTTGATTTCCACATACCTCTGTACATGTAGCTGTAACATCTAAGTCCTGTGTGAGTTCTTGCTCCCCGCCGTTCTCTTTAGGAGATGAGGGAATCTTAGATGTTTGCGGTGCTGGACCTGGGTGGAGAGCAGCCAAATGCTTGTCGCTGTTACATTCATCACACTTTACGATAGCTTTGCAGTTCTTGGCTTGGTGGGTAGTGGAAGAAAGGCATCGATAGCAGAGGTTGTTGTCTTTGAGTACCTTTCTCCTGTCCTCAAGCAACATAGTTCTGAAACCCCTGCATCTTTTCAGTGGGTGTGGTTTGTGATGTATGGGACATTGTCTTTTAATGTCTTCGCACTCTTCCTTTGTATTTGCTCCCACTGATATGTCTGTTTTGTGCACTGTGACTGACTGTTTTTGTGTGTAGTTACCTTGTGTTTTTCCTCTTTTGTAGTTAGTTGTAGGATTTGCAAGAGAGCTGTAACTTGTGGTGAAGCTTGGGTCATTTCTTGCCTTGGCTTGTCCTTTCACAAATTCAACAAAGAAGGCGAAAGGTGGAAAGCTCACATGATGGTCTGCTTTATACTTTGACCCTATCATTGTCCACTTCTCTTGCAGATGAAAGGGCAACTTTTCCACAATTGGACCTACTCCCCTCGCAGTGTCGAGGTAACTCAAACCTGGCAGATATCCATCTTGCTTTGCTGCTTCAAGTTCACAAAGTAGATCTGACAGATCGCGAAGCTTGTGTGGTTCTTTGCTTGTAAGTTTTGGAAAGTTTTGGATTCTTGAGAACAGGGAGTTTTCAATTGCTTCTGGTGATCCAAAGCATTCGTCCAGCCTCATCCATATCATGTGTAAACCAGCGTGCGGATGTTTGATATTAACTGCTTTTAATCTCTTGGCATGTTCTGTGGACTCTGGACCAAGCCACCTAATGAGGAGGTTTAGTTCTTCACTGGCTGTAAGACCAAGATCTATGATGGTACTCTGGAATGTGGCTTTCCAGCTTAGGTAGGTCTCTGGCTTGTCATCAAACTTTGTCAGTCCTCCTGTTACCAGTTGACTTCTAGCTAGAAATCTGGCAAGTTCATTGGTTGTGTTGTTAGCGTCATTTGACATTGTTTGCTGTGGATGAGACACATTGAGAGAAGCTTGGTGCATTACATCTGTTTGTGCTGGTCTTTTGGCGCCCTCTTGTGGCTGAGGTGAGTAATAAACTGGTTCTTGTTTGGCACGGAGAGGTGTGTAAATTAATGTTGAATGTTGTTCCTGATTTGTATCATCCTGTTGAAAGGTCTCTCTGGTTTGAGGTGGATTAGTGCTACTGTGTTTGTTGATGTATTCACTTACTTTTTGTTCTGTAGTTTGTTGTAGAGGCAAATAGATTAACTCTTCGCTGTGCTCTGTGATGATGAGCTGAGCTGCAGCAGACTCCATTACCTCTGCTTTAGCAATGGCTGCATCTGCTTCTTTTTGCAGGTTGAGAACATCCAAACTCGCCTCTAAACGTGCCTTTTCAACTTTGATGTTCATCTCTCTTTCAGCATAAGCAAGCCTTGCCTTTGCTGCTTGAGCCTCTGCTTGTGCCTGTGCTGCGGCCATGCTGACTTTACTTGAAGCTGTTGACCTCTTTGATCCTGCAGATGATCGAACACTCAGTTTCCCCGACTTCGCTGAGGACTTGGATGAGTGAGAGGAGGACGACCTTTTGTCAAATTGTGTTTCTTCTTCCTTTCGATTTTCAGATTGTGTTGAATCCATCTTAACGACTGGGTAGGACTGCTGATGACTGTGGAGTTTGGTTGAATTCCACCAACCGTCACTGTGGTCCCTCGCCGAGTGCTATGTTTTCACTGTACTGTTGCACCCAATGTGACCTGTGCCCTAATTGAGATTCACAGCCAGCTAAACTCTCTCTTGCATAATTTCCTCCAAGGAACAGGCAGGTGTCGTTTTGGGCAAGGATTTAATGCAAAAAAGTGTGAAACTGAAAAGACAGAAAATACAGACGTGTATTAGAAACTAGAAATGAAAGACAATGTGCACAAAAGGTGCTATACAGCGCTAGCTGTAGGTTAGCAGACACATTACATTGACTAAGAAAAGGCTTAGCTATCATCTGGCATCTCCCAGATAAATCTCCACAAAATTATGCAAATGGTCATGTATACCGTGTCTAAACATCCCATCTAACAACAAAACTTACACATATTGCCACTCAAAGGGCTGGAAAAGAGTGGACGGCTGCAGATTGAGCAGGACACAATCTCATGCTGCTGTTGTTGACACTGTGCAAGCGGTCTCTTGCTCTTGCCACCCAGTGGCGGAAACTAACACTGCTACAGAACTGTACGCCCTCTAGTGGCCTGGATGATTAACAACATGTAAAAATGATACAACACACAAACCATGTAAGTTGTGTGACCTTGTTGGATGCAAACAATGTTAGACTTGTTAGCTAAATGATGACAAGGTAAAACGTTAAGCTAGTTAACAATAATTCAAATTTGGTTGCCTGTGTTACATTACTTGCTAATTAGTTTATTCTTGGAATAAACCCAGTCCTCTTTCATTTCTGGGCAGAAGATGTGCTCACAATTGCTCTCCATGTATTTAAGTCTTTTGGTCCCAAAAGAGGAGAGTCAGGGAGGAGAAAAAAGAATAGGCTATCTATGGTATAAATTTACAACTATTTTTTACTCCTTCTCTTTGTAATTCTATCTCAGAATTTTGATTTTCAGATTTTTTAATGATTATTTCCATAACAAAGAGCAGAGTCAGGCAGGAGATGGACCAGAGGCGGTGGCCAGCAGTAATGTTGACCATGCAGGGTCTGCAGAGGTGAAAAAAAATAGATAAGTGGCTGAGAAAAAAAAATGTACCTATGGGTTAAAGTGATTTTGAGGTTAAATTCTTCAATTTTTACTCTTCCTAATGCTATTTCAGAATTTTTCTTACCACATTTTTTATGTTTATTGCCATAACAGAAAGAGCAGAGTCAGGGAGGAGATGGATCAGAGGCCAGCAGCAGGGACAAGGATGTAGGGTCTTTACAGGTAAGGAGAGATTATAACTTCCTGAAAATAAGATATCTATTGCAGGGAGAAACCAGGCAGTACTGATCATTTCATGTTCAGTGTTTGGCACCTTTGGCTACTCATCCAGTAGATGTTCAAGGGACATTGTTGTCAACTCAACTAGAGTTTGGCCACTAAAACTTTAGATTTTATAGTTTAAAGTTTTATACTTTATAGTTTAAAGAACTAGCCTAGTTGGTCCCCTGGTATTGCACTGTGGCTGTTAGGGATTATGTGGTTCTTTAGCCACTAAAGACGGTGCAATTAAATGTAAGAGAATGATAAATCGCTCTGAAAAATTTGTCCCCCTCACTTTTGAGATGGTGGTTACGCCCATGGTAAAAGGGAAGTTTAAGAAGATAAAGTATGTCACTCCTGAGGTCTAAAGTCAGCTACTGAATATATCTGAAGCTGCTGGGAGTCATATTTGTGGATTCACTCTTATTTTATTACATTTTCTCAGCTTTTTTCTGTTTCTTTTAAATGGAGCGGCTCAGTTCAGGATCCAGGACAGAGCAAACATCTGGGATCCTGTAAACTGAGCTGCATCTTGTTCAGGTTTAAAACTAAAGGAAGCTGCTTCTGTTTTTATGATTCTGTTCATCAGATGCCTTATGAGTCTTTATTCATCACTCTCAGTCCTGTTTCCTTCAGTATCTGGTGATAAATTCCTCCTGGTGCTGTCATGCAAATAACAACTGTCCCTCTGCAAAAAGCCACGTGGTGTTTTACTGAATTAAATGTAACACTCTGTGTGGTGCTACTTTGCATGTGTTTTTTTTAAATTCCAATCAGATGCTCCCAATCCTCAGTTTCATATTTCAATATTAAGTTTCTGAGTATTTTCTTTTCATGCTGCTATTTACGTCAACTCTGCTACACTTTACAGGGAGATATTGTGCTGTTTGTACCACCATAAATTAAGATATAGGAAGAGGAGCTTATGAAGCAGTTTGCTCTGGAAATTTGTCCAGCAGTAAAAGCAAATACAGCTGAAGTGATTAGTCAGTTCATGTCTTTATTCAAGCAAAAATGCAAAACTGTTTACGTTTCTACATTATCAAATGTGAGAATTTGCTTAAGTACTTTTAAATGTTTTTCTTTAAATATGTTTGCTTGCATACCAAGTAAAGACAGAAATTAAAAACTAATTAAAACAGGAAAAAAAATATTCTAATGATTATTTTTTATTACAAAATATGTAATTCTAAACTGCCAATGCAAAGCATTTTAACGTTTAGCATTTTTTTTTCAAGTTTTAAACATTTATATTATTATCTTAACTGGTCTTATTAAAATTTACAACTTTTGATAAACACAAAGAGCAGCAATATAAGAATGAATTCCTGGAACCTAACTTTTTTGTTTGCCATTTCTTTTCATTTTTGGTTTTCCTGAATTTTTATTTTTTATTTTATTTTTTTCTAATTTCCTCTCTGGGATGGGCAGAAAACTGTCAATTAAAATAACTTCAGCCTCAGTTAAGTAGTGTAGGCTTTGTTTAATTATCAGATTATAATTAAATACAGGCATCTATCAGCCACCATGATAGTGTTGTGTCCAGCAAATCTCGAGAAAACCGGAAAAGCAATAATTTTAAACCTAGTAACTGCTTTATTCCAATTGTGATCAGCCCCAGTGCTAACCATGTAATTAGCCTAAATTAGCACATTTTTGTTATATTTGTGCATTAGTTCAACAACAAGTGGAACCGTTTACATAAAAACAGTGTAAAGGCCCATAGAAACTAGCTTTATGGACGCTGTTACTGCTAATTAGCGCTAAGGTTTTATTTTTAAAGACGCTGCTAGCTTGAGAGATGGGGAATCCGTGAGAATTCAAAGTCAGAGATAGCCATGAACAGGGTTTGTCGCTCAGCTGTGTTTAATCACAGTTTGAACATGTGACCTGAACGCAGCATAAACATGCGCAGACATGACGTTTCGTGCGTCTCCTTGGCGACGGAGTGGAACCGGAATGATGGAGGAGCGATGGCGAAGCACAGAATGAATTATGTGAGAATCAGTCGGTGTCGCTGCTCCGGGCGTTTACTCTGAGCTTTTAGAGCGATTTTTGAACATTTTTATCTTCTTCTTGTTGATTTGTTCCCGTTCAGGATGGAAACTGTAGCTAGTTAGCTTAAATGTTAGCCGGAACAGCGCTGCCTGCAAACACAACAGTGCACGGGTGGAAGACGTGCGCTCGGTTTATTCACAGCAGCAGCCCGAGCCGCTAACTCAGAAATACTCCCTTCAGTCAAAGTGTGAGTCCCCGCCCAGCTGGTAGGACCCGTGTTTAAAATTCAAGCTACTCATGTCACATAGAACTGGACAGTTCTCGATGTTTGGCTAACGAGCTTATGTGACACTTTAACCTTTTAGAAGTGAGCGTGAAAAATAATTATTTAATCAAGTTAATTTTGTCATGAAACTTTTAGAAAATATATTAAATGCGACCGTGTTTTCAGCATCTAAACACTGTATCGATTCTTACCAAATATATCGTCATCGAAATGGCAAGAAATTGTCATGCTTTCAAAATTTTACATGCAGCTGCAGAATTATTAATAGCAAATTTTAATGTTTTTAAAGTGAAAGTACAACCAGCAGTTGGTGCATGAACATATTACCTTTTATATAACATCCTGCAGTGGTACAAGCCTTGGTAATTAAGTTTATCTTTATGGTAAAAATGTGATTTTGGGGGTAATTTTGCATGTTTGCTGTCATTTTAAATGTTTTTTTGTTCATTTTGTGTGTAGTAGACACTTTGTGTCACTGTGTTTTCATTTTTCATCTCTGTCATTGGTTTGTGTCTCTGTGATAATTTTCGTGGCTTGGTAATTTTGTTTCTCTTATAATTACTTATTTACTTAATTTTGCCTCTTTGTGGTCAACTTCAGTGGTATTGTGGTCGTATTGTTTCTCTGTGGTCATTTTACATCTTATTGTGGTCACTTTACATCTCTTTATAGTTGTTTGGTGTCTCTTTGTGTGCAATTTCAGTCCTATTGTGATCATTTTGGCTCATATTGTGGTCATTTTTGCATCTTTTGTCGTGTGTGTGCATCATTTTTTGTGTGCATCAGAAACTGTGAGTTGACAAAGAAAGCAGAAAATCACCTTCATACCTGTTAACTCTGACTGAGCGTTTAGTTTTTGTCGACTCACACAAAGAAAGTCTGACTGTTAAACTGTCCTCATAGTTCAGCCTCTGATCTGATAAACGCCGTAAACACTAGAAAAGCTTCACTGGTTAAAATGGAAGCGTCTCGTCTAATTTAAAATCCTCTTGTAATTTATATATTATGGATCTGTATAGGATGAAGTCTGGGTTCAGACTAATTAGAGACCTGGGGTCTGGTATGTAGTGGATTAAATGAAGAATCGATTCAGAGAATTTTGCCTCGAGGAATCCAAGTAATGGGATTACTTGAATAACTTGAGGAATGGTTTCATCCCTAATTGATAGGTAAAGTGAGTAGTAATCTATCTTGTTTCTAACCGCCCTGAGGTCACAGTGATGTGTTTTAAAAATATAACTTATATGTGTCATCGTCCAATAGGGAAGGATGAGTGCTGAAGCAGCCGACCGGGTGGCTGCTGTGACCAGCGGTCGGCCCAGTACGCCTCTGCAGACGTCCTGGTTTGAGTTCCTCTTGGACGGCAGCCTGCTGGAGAAACACCTGCAGAAATCAAATGCAGGTCAGCTCGGCATTACTTTTGAAAGTTATGTACAAGTAATAAAAAAGTATCAGTAACAAAATCTAACGTCTAAAACTGTCGGGGCGTATGTGTTCCCTCAGACCCGACTCCGGTGCATCTGATCGTCCAGTTCCTGGAGCAGGCGTCCAAACCGTCGGTGAACGAGCAGAATCAGGTTCAGCCTCCAGCAGACAACCGCAGGAACCGAACCCTGAAGCTGCTGGCGCTGAAGGTCGCCGCACACATGAAGTGGGACCTGGATTCACTGGAGAAAGGGTGAGTGGGGTCGTAATGTGTGTGGGGCTCTCTGAGAATGAAATGAGGCTGCGGGTGTTTCTCAGTAACCAAATGCAGAACAGTTAAAGAGAAACGAATTATTTTAACCTCTGGAAGCCATGAGTGAACTGTTGCTTTATTCTAAGGTTAAGGGGCATACTGATTGTTACTCTCCCAAGGAACGCATCAGAGTTATGTGACGATCGACTTCTGTCTGTCTGTCTGTCTGTCTGTCTGTCTGTCTGTCTGTCTGTCTGTCTGTCTGTCTGTCTGTCTGTCTGTCTGTCAGCAACATTACTCAAAAACAGACCAACAGATTTGGATGAAATTTTCAGGGAGTACTACACTCTCTGAATGATTTTCTTGTTATTTGTGTTTGCTTTGGTTCTGATATTCTTTTGTGATCATATTGAATGGAGGGTTAGTGGGTCTCATGGATATGGGTGAGGATAATTAAGCTGATATGCTCATCTGTTTACTTTATCTGAGGAAGAGAGAGGCGGTGAGCTGGGTCGCCTTATTTTTCTTTGACCACTGTGATTACTTTGATTATGAATGTGTGCACATTATCATGAGTTGATGGTCGTTTTTCTTTCATAAAAGGCTAAATTTAGTCTCAGTGAATTCTTTTGTTTAGCTCATCAGACAAACAGGCCCAACCTTCAGTCCCTCGGTGACTCTTGTTCTTCACAGTCGCTGCACAGCTTTTACTTAAACTCTGAATAAACTGAGGTGTGAAGGCCTCCTTTACTGTGTAGCCGAGAAAGAAAATAACAGACAAAGAAGCACAAATACCAAACTTGGATAAGGATAAAACATTAAGCAGCATAGTTAGACAGATAATGTATCAGTAGAATCCTGTAACTATCTCCCCTGCTTCTTCATCCCCAGACTGACCATCCCAGTGTTGAACATGCTGCTGAATGAGCTGCTGTGTGTCAGCAAAGTGCCTCCAGGTGTGAAACATGTGGATCTGGATCTGTCCACTCTGCCTCCGACCACCGCCATGGCAGTGATCATCTACAACCGCTGGTAGGAGAGGAAACACTCACTGAGGACAGATTAAATTAGATAAATACTAAACTAGCAGAACAGTTTGACTCCAAGTGTTTATTTGCCGCCGTGTGGAAGTCACCAGCTCTGATTGTACATTAAAGGAGGAAAGTTCTCACATGAATCTCTTAATATTTAGTGTTGTAGCTGACCAGTATAAGTTTGTCATGGTATTTTCCAACATTCATTTTAATGTTGGCATCTTGAAGAAACCTTAAATATCTATTTGATTACAGAAATGTGGTTGTTAGCAACAAAAACCAAAAGGATTGAAAAAGTTTTGCTTAATATTGTTCAGTAAAGACAAGCATGGAAAAAAATAAGTTGTCTGAAGGTGAAACAATAACTTTTTTTCAACCCAAGTGAACAAGCAGGACAATGAATAAAGACTCCAGAAATATAATTCAGTGATAATATGTGGAATTGGTTTGATACATTTGGAGCATTTTAAAATCATTTTTCTTATTTTTTTGGAGTATTTGGCTTTTTCTCTTCAAAAACATGGATTGCATTTATGCTTTATTGTAGATTCATATTTAATTTTTGTATTGTTTTGGCACAAATGTGGCCCAGGTTTTGGACTTTCATTAAATCAAATCATTCTTTCACTAACATTCTTACACATCCATTGTAAAGATTATAGTAGAAAGTCAAATCACACCTTCTTCAGCCCCATTAAAAGACTTATTTTATGAGCATTCAAGCACAGGATTAATGTGTCTTTGTTGTGTTTTTTAAAGGGCCATCAGAACCATCGTGCTGAGCAGCTTTCCAGAGAAACAAACCAAACCAGGACCTCATCAGATAAACATGTAAACGCTGCTTCTTTACTTTCTTTTCAAGTTCAATTCATTTACTGAACCAATAAGCTTACCTTAAAGTCAGTACAAATGGCAGCGTTTCGGCTCAGATGCACGGATTAATGAAAAATACACATCCAGACAGATTTTATTTTGAGTTGAAATGCAAAAAGGTGTGAGCGTAAACTTCTTTTGTGCCTGAATCCAGGTTAAATATCGTTCAGCAAGAGAAAGAAATGACAGAAAACATCCTGACTGTGGTGAGTGAACATGCTTTTCATACTTGCATACGCCAATAAACAAAAATAAACATCTTTAATTAAGGTCTGTTTATCCCTGTTTTATGTTTGTCCAATTTCTTTTTTTTTAAATTCTCTTTTTTTCCATAAAGAAGTCAGTAGATAAGCAATATCTTACAAATGTACTTTACAAACTGTTTTCAATTTTGCAAACAAACAGACATACTGAACAAGCGTTAACCAGGGCAGTCGCAGTACAACTTACGTCACTTAGTCTGGTCTCTATGGGCTGATAAACTCAATCCAGCCGTTCCAGCGTTTATCAAACATTTCTGCTCTGAGTCTCGGTGCAGATGTTAATTTCTCCGTTACAAAAACATCGTGCACCACATTGAACCAGTCTCTATGGAGGGTGGCTCCTGACATAGCCATTTCTTTGTAATGACTTATTGTCAGTAGAATTCTAGACAAATATGTCCTAGGGTAACCAATTGTTTTTCCAGTTTCAAAGAAATTCGAGCAGTAGTTTCATGGATCTGTGTCCGTTTTTTCTCCTCTATTATTATTATTCTTCCCTCAGCTGAAGGAGCAGGCGACCGACTCCATCACCGTCCTGGAAGGAGCTCTGCAGCTGAAGAAGGACTTCTACGTCCACACTCTGAGGACTCTGGACCTGCTGGCCGCTGACGCTGCCGCTAACGGAGAAACCGAATCCTCCACAGCCGGGCTTCGAATCAGCGCCGATGACCTGCACTGTCAGGTTGGTGGAGCACTCACGGTTCTTTCTGGGGATTAGATCATCCTGGATGCAGTGGTTTGTGCTTCAGAAAGATGTTTTTACTCTAAAGCTGTATTCTGTGTTTCAGGTGCATTATGATCTGGGAGGTATTTTCTTCCAACAAGGCTGCACCGACCAGCCAACCTATGAGAAGGCCAGAGATCACTTCAGACAGACCAAGGAGCTCTTGAAGAAGGTAGTTAGACTCGATTTCAACCATAAGAAAACCCGAAACTACTGACTTTGAGTTGCAGTTCTGACCTTTGAGTGATTCGTTTATGTCTTTCAGCTGGACTCGACCGTCCACGTCCACCTGGACGAGAAGCGTCTGGCCGGTTACTGGAACGCCTGCAGAGCTCTGACCGGAGACTGTGACCCCTGCGACCCCCAGACGACCCCCTACGACCAGATCAACAGCCTGATCCGAGCCCACAACCACCAGGTCAGAGCGAAAACGGGACGACGATGAAACCAAAATATAGAAACTATTGCTGCTCTGCCAGCTCTGACATGCCTGATGTTTTTATGGCATAAAATATGGATGTTTATGAAGATATATGTAACATTTTAGCTTGATATATCAAATACTTTCTGAGATATAATTTTTTATAAACTGGCTGTTGACCCACTTTTAGCAGGTTTTCTCACATTGAAATTTGCAGCTGTTTGAACAACAATATCTCAGGAACTATTAAAGATAAAAGCCAGAATTCTTCACTGTTATTTCTCCAATATTGGACAAGTAGATCAAACTATATCTGATTAATAATGAATTGATTTATGGAAAAATGTTGAAGCTCCCATCTCTGAGAAAAGCTAAACTTTATTAATCCTGAAGGGAATTCTTGTGGCAGATATCGCTCATAAAATCGAGTGATTCAACATGAGAAATGCAGCACCTAAAAAGAAGTATGATACATTACTGAAATAAATGAGTAAACTAAAAGAATACTAGAACAGTAAAAAGTATTGCCTGCAGCTATACTGATGTAATTAATATTATCACACATACTAATGAAATATTGCACCTGAAATATATCGTGCGTTACGCTGACAATGTTGTGCACACATTAACAAATACACTGATAATGCAGAAGTCAATTAGTGATATTTTCTGATCCACGTGTAGCTGTATGTCACAATAATACAAAACTAAACCTATAAAATGCTTTAAAATGTGATCTACCTGGTCACCACAGAGGAAAAGAAAGATAATTTCACGTTCTGATGAGCTGTTTCCACAAAACCAATAAAAGTACACAAGAGGTGTGGAGTTTTTAAAAAATACTTTTGATTTTTAAACCCTGATTTGTAGAAATGTAAGCTTTTAAAAAAAAAAGACCCGTCTCTGAGATAAGATGGGACATCATTTTTTTTAATCCTGAAGGAAATTCTGGTACCAAAATCTTGCTCAGATAAAGCTTTGTAGGCACAAATCTCCTAAAAGTGGTCTGACAGATAATTACAAACGTACACATCTGGAAAGTATTTGAAAAAACTGTTACCATTCCAATTACAGAGCAAATTTCAGGAATGTGTTGGTGGTTATATATTAAGAGAAGAATTCAGTTTCAGGATACCAAAACATAGAACAACGATGAAAAGTTTTAGCCCTACAACAAATGAGGTACGGCTCTGGAATAAACTTCTTTTTTTTTTCCACATTTATTTTATATTTATACAGTACACAGACAAACAGGGAGCAAGATACAAGAAAACAAAAGACAGAATTGAAACAGAAGAGAATAAATAATAGTAAAAAAAGAAAAGAAAAAACTCAATGACAATAATAAATGATAAATGAAATAGTATAAATTGTAACGATATGAAAACAACAACAATAGAGGTCATTACATGGGTAATGGTCATCAGCAGATAGGGAGGGGACAATAACAATAGCATATAATATAGTAACTACAGTGGTATATAATCGAGTAACTACAATAATAATCATACTAGTATAATATGGTAATAATAATAATAATAGTGATAATACCAGTAAAAATAATAACAGCAATAGAGAGAATAATAGCAATAGTGGTGGTCGTAATGACAATAAAATTAGCAGCAGCAGTAGCAATAGCAGTAGTAATAACAACAACAAAAACAATAACAATTATATCAAACCGTAAACAAACAAACAAACAAAAAGATCAAAAGCAAAGTAGGACAGTGTGGTAGTAATATAGTAGCAGTGGTGGCATCAGCAGTAGTTGTATTATAACTGCAGGTGGTTTGAGAAGTCAGCAACAATATAGTATTCAGTATGTAATAATAATTACAGTATCACAAACAATCAAAATAAAATAACATAAAATAAAAAATAGTCAAAATATTGAGTCTGGCATTTTCCATCCACATCCTGTCTCCTATCTCTTCTTTTTTTTTTACAGAGCACATTTCAGGAATGTGTTGGTGGTTATATATTAAGAGAAGAATTCAGTTTCAGGATACCAAAACATAGAACAACGATGAAAAGTTTTAGCCCTACAACAAATGAGGTACGGCTCTGGAATAAACTTGAGACGGATCTGAAACAATGTTCAAACATCAGCCAGTTTAAATATAAATACAAACAAAAAATCTTTGGAAGGTACAGTGAAGATGAACTTAATTATCACTATCACTGTAGTTTTGATCTGTATTTCATTGACGCATAGTGTTTAAGTTAGTTGCCTTTGCCTAAACAAAAATGTTGGCGGTGAATTTGTTTCATTGGATATTTCTGGAACTGACTGAAATGGGTGAATGAATTTAGGGGTGGGATTAAATAAGTTTAACGTCTTCCCACTCCCTTTGGAACATGTTGAAGTTTGTTTTCTCCTCTTACTCGTTATAGCATGATGGAATATTAATGGTTTTTTGTGATACATTAATTGAATGTTATTCATTACATGTTTGAAATAAATAAATAAATGAAACGGAATATCAATTTTACAGATGGTTCATGATAAAGCTGGAATCAAATCGGAGACGATCGAGCAGAAGGAACGTGATGACTTTAGATGGAAATCCCCAAAAGGTTTTGGCTTATGTGAGGTGTTTGGCAGTAAAGTGCAGAACTTGTTCATAAATTCCTCCTCGTCTCTCTTCCAGGCCGTCATGGAAGCCTTCATCAAAGACAACGTGTCCCGCAGTTTACCGAACCACTTCAGACGCTCGGTTCTCAGAGAGTTCTTGTACAAAGTCCAGCAGGGGTGAGGCCACAAAAACATTCAAACCTGTTCACACACTGCAGTCAGACTGTAGACTTAGAAAAGTCTGTTTATGTTGTTCAGAAAGCCGTGCACTGCTTGTTTCTTCAGAGCTTTAAACTGGAACAATCTTCCTCGTGCAATTTAAGAGTTCCCCCTCCACTGACATTTGTAGGACAAATCTCAAGACATGCATGTTTTCAATGGCTTTTGGTAGTTTTTAATGTTCTTAAATTGTAGTATTTTATATTTATTTTATCCTAGAATTTGATCTTACAAGTTGCGATCCTGTTTTGCCTTGTTTTAGTATTTTGTAGTTTTGTTTTCTTTCATAAAATGATTTTATAATTACTCCTCCAAGGAAGATAGTGGAGTTACGATGATTAGTGTACGTTTGTCCGTCCATCTGTCTGTCTGTCAGCAACATTACTCAAAAACAGACTCATGAATTTGGATGAAATTTTCAGGGAAGGTCAGAAATGACACAAGGACCAATTTTATCAGTGATGCAGCTTATAGTCTGGATCCACAGATTTGTTAAATATTTTTGTATCATTGCCAGATAGCGGCACGGCGTCACTGTAACCATGACAACCAGTGAACACTACGTCAGCTGCCTGCTGATGATCACATGATTGTGATTCTACTACAAATCCACCACTGAGGACTTATCAGGACATATCCATCAGAAATGATACAAAGAACAACTGATTAAATTGTGGGGGTGTTTCTGAGTCCCATTAATTCCCGCCGCTATGGAATAAATTTCCTATCATAATTCAAGAGCATTTTAAATTGATCTGAGGGCAGCATTTATCGATTTCATTCTCAGATTTCGTGATATTGTCTCTCAGAACTCTGCTCTCGCGCTCAAACTTGCTCTGCGCGTGCTCAAACTGTGTCCTCGCACTCGGTTACGATGCTGCTCGCGCAGATTTCTTGCGCTCCAACTCAAACTCTTCCTCTTGCGCTGACGGAACTTACAAGACTTTTCATTTTGGAATTTGAGAAACACTAATGGACATTTTTCAGCATTTTGTTGCATTTTAAAGATCAAACAATTAATAAATTAATGCAAAAATAATAATTAAAAAATTAATGGACACTAAAATGAATCATTAGATGCAGCCCTATTAAAACTAAACTTACCGGCCACAAATCAAATGCAATTAAATACAGCAGGATCATAACAGAACTGGAGGACATTTTATGTCCCATTCATCAAATTTCAAATAATCCATGTCCAAAATACTAAAACATGCAGTTGTTGTTTAAATGTTCTTGTCCTGAGACCAAATCTTTAAAAACAATAAATAAATCGGAGAATGTTTATAAAGAATTTAAAAAACCAAATAAGTCTGGAGTTTCCCCTAAAATTCCATTTTTCTCTTGTCCCACCCCCCTGATGACCAAATTGAATGTCAAATAAAACTGTTAATATTAAATGTAATATTAACTGTATATACATCTAGTGTATTAATATCTCTTTAACGTGTGTTTTCTCTCCACAGCCTTCAGGTCATCTAAATTCATGTATCCCTGCTTTTCTCCCTAAAGCACCACAGTTATTAAAACATCACGCAACACTGGTTCATATAGCTCAACAACAAAATATAAAAACATTTTCTTTACCATGTTCACACCGGTTTTCTCTCTCAATAGCATTATCCATCATGTCATATCTATGTACATACCCATATGTACATTTATCAAGCCTCATCTGTAGATGTGAAAGGTGTCCATAGTCTTTAGTTTATCTTCATTTGTTGGCTTTATTGTAACTTATCTTGACTTGACTCATCTTGACTTAACTTATCTTGATTAAATGGATCTTGATTTACCTTGACTTTTCATATCTTGACTCAGCTTATCTTGACTTATCTTATATTGACTTCACTAATCAATGTTGTTTTACTTAAATGTATTGGCGTCCTGCTGCGTTCTCTTTCTAGATAAACACACACCCAGATGTACACAGGATGTAAAAGAAAACAAGGTTTGTCGGTGAGAACAGCTTCTTCTGTAAATCCAGGGTCCGGTTATAACGCTAACATCCCTGTTTCAGGAGCTTTCAGTGGTGGAAAGAGCTCAGAGTGCAGCTCCTTATACAGCAAATTGCGTTGTTCTGTGTGATCTGAACACGTCTCTATTTTTATTTTTTGTCTTCTCTAATTCAGATCTCACTGAAGTTGTTGGTTTTTAAGTTTCAATAAATAATTTGATGGAATGCCAGATGTGAACTGCTTCCAAGAATGTTTCGAAAGACATTAAATTATACACAAAGTATGTCATATTCTGAACAATTTTGAACTGTGTTGAAGTCAGGTCATTTAAAAGCAAATCTAACTGCTTTTTCTTGTAAGGTATGTCAGTGCAGCTCATCGTTGAAACAAATGTGACTCTCCTGTGTCTGGTTCAGTGTTGAAGAAGCTCCACGTTGATCCACCATCAGTGAAGAAAACACTCTGATCATCTGACTTAACAGTAAACCAGTCTAGTTGTAGTGAAATAGTGATAAATATGAACAACACAAATATGGAGTCGCTTTGAAACGTGTCCAGACCGTTCAAACATTTAATTTTTTTTTGTGCTGAATGAATACAAGTTTCCTCCATCAGTCTGTCATCAACAACCCAACATGACAAAGAGTAAAACTTCTTTTCACAGATTTTTGTAAATTTATTAAACATCAAAACTGAAATACCTCAAAATCACTTTTCACAAAACATCACAAAAGTAAATCTTAATTGTTATGATATTTATTCAAGAAGTATTAAATTCACATTAATACAGCAAGATGTGAAAAACAATGTTACTAAAAGGTACTTTCAGTACACATTTTTTAAAAAATGTTTACAATAAATTATATCTTACGGTTGACAATATTTCAATGTCATGCTTAAAACATGAGATCATATTAAACAGTCCAAAAGTTTTTAAAGTGAATCTTTGCTACAATAAACAGCTTTTATATTTTTACAATGATTATTTAATAAGATTAGATGTTGTGCTAATAATTATAAATAACATCAAAATGTTTAAAGGCCATTTACATTTTATTTGTAAAACACATGAACAGTTTTAAATATATTTTAACAATAAACAAAGGAAATATTACATTTTACAATGTTTATCTTACAGGTTCTTGTGTTAGAATAAACAATAACAGTTTTAAAGTTTTTATATTAAACTAAGTAAGTTATTGATGTCAGTTTTTTTCTTTTACATTTTAATTAACCCTCCTGTTGTCCTCATTTACAGGCACCAAAAAATATTGTTTCCTTCTCTGAAAAAAAAAATCCAAAAATTCAGCAAAAAAATTCCCCAAATTTCTGAAAATTTGCAAAATCTTCAGGAAGAAAATTCCATTATTCCTTAAAAGTGTCCTTTAAAAGTTTTATTCTTTAAAAAAAAAATCCCCACATTTGTGGGATGATGAGTAAAAATCTTCCAAAAAAATCAGAAAAATATCTGAAGTGATGACATATATATCAGTAACACTTCTAATATTTTCTTCAAGAACATTCACATAAAAATCAACCAAAACTGGATTTTGGTTGATTTTGTTGTGAATGGTCTTAAGAAACATTTTAACATTTCATTTTTCCACCAAAAACTGTTCAAAGATTTCCCAAAAATGTTGAAAATGTGGACATCAGAAGTGTCTCTGTGAAAATATATATATTTTTCCACATTTTCAAACTTTAAAACGGGTCAACTTTGACCTGCAGGACAACAGGAGGGTTAAACTAGCAAATCTAACTTTTGACAATGTTTATCTCCAAAGTTCTCATCTTACGTTGGATCATAACAAAGATATTCAAAAGGTTTTTACATTAAACATTAACAAAGCAGTAAACATCTTCTCTGTCTGGCTGTCAGAGCTCAGAGACAAACAGGTGGCAGCTTCCTCTGTCTTCATTTGATGCTTTGTGAGGAGCTTCCTAAACCCACCGGCACAGAACCAGCACATGATGGAAACTAGTTCTGTGCAGGCAGAGTCAGGACGCCCCTCAGCGGCTGGAGACGTTGCTGTTGGAGGCAGGGGCGTCTGAATTGGAGCGCTGACCTGGCAAACAGAAAAACAGGACCCAAAAATCAAACTTTGACTCGTTCCTGGCTGCTGAACTGTTGAATTATAATTATCAGTGCTTCTTAACAGACATGGAGCCATAAATAAATGTACAGTAGGTGTGGAACGGTTCTAAGCTCTATCAGTTCACATCAACATACAGAAAGTTTACTTTAGCTCATCACCACTTCATGTCCCTGTTGGTGCTTTTGTCGTCTTTGTGAAGACTCACTTAGTCAGCTGACTGAAAACGCTCCTCCAACCCTCCAGTGGGTTCCTGGTCGTCCATCCTTCTGGTCTGGTCCGTCCGGTCCTCTCTGCCCATCATCCAGGAGTTCCCTGAACGGAACTCCTGGATGATGGATGAAGAAACAAAACATAAAGTTCTACAGTCAGTAAAATGCTTCAATTATAAATGATCATGAAGAGATATTAAATCCTGAGAAACTGATGAAGTAATAACTTACCTTTTTCGGAGGAAGAAAGAAACAGAGTTAGTATCATGGATAATAGTTAAATATTGAAAAATGTGCAGTTGGAATTTTGCTTACCTCTGATAGAGAGAAGAAGAAACACACCTGTATTTGTCAGGTGCTCATACCTACCACCTCCCACATTGTCTGATGACGCTAAGACATGTGAAGGAGGATTTTTACTATTTGCAGGGATCTTGATGTTTTTTGATCCGTGCAGTAAGAAGTGGGAGCTGCCTGTCAGCTGGAACTTCTCCGATCAGAGCTTCCACCAGTTTCAGGACTAATCGGAGTCGCTATCATCTGGACTCCGAAAAGGCCTGAACCAGCTTCCACCCGTCACAGAGAAGCCCGGGCTTGATGTGGAGGGACCCGACGCACTGTGGTCTGTGGACGAAGTGGATGGTCCAGGCTGTGCGTCGTCCTCTTCGCTGACCCGCTGCCTCTTCGTACTTACCTGGGCCTCCACATCGCACTCCTCCCGGATCCTCTTGAGGAAGGAGCTGATGTGGACGGCAAGGTCCTCTGGGGGAGCAGCGGGAGCAGCGATGACCGGAGCACCAGCAGGAGGGGGGAGACGCTGGACAAGGGGGGAGCGGGGTCGGCCGTCCTCTTCTTCGCCGTCCTCCAGGTCTTCTTCGTCCTCGTCCAGGCTGTCGTAGCCGGAGTCTTCGCTGGTGCTCCAGTCGGACCAGGCGTCGGAGTCTTCCGTCTCGGGGTCTTCCTCTTCAGAGTCTTCTTCCTCTGGGTCTTCTTCCTCTCGGTCTTCTCCCTCTGGGTCTTCTTCTTCCTCGTATGGAGCCAGAACATCGTAGAAGATGGGAGCGTCGTCGTCATCAAAGATCCAGATGGTCTCCGGGAATCCGACGGCAGGGGGATGCTCCACGGCGTAGTCCACAGACCCTGAGAGGAAACAAGGTCATCACATGTTAGTACTTCTAACATCATTAGATATCAGGACTAAATCATCTACAGTCACAACTAAAGTTAATAACAGTTCACTATAACCATCCAACAACGGTGTCAACGCCACAAACACTAAATCAGTAATTCTGCAGTCTGTTCTTTCATGTGAGACTTTATGAAAACAATTATTTACTCTACTTTGGTCACTTGGAAAAACTTAAGTCTTGACAATTCAGATGAAGAGTTTGTTCATATTCATAGTGATTTAGTAAATAGAAATGTGTAAATGATGTGCTGTAATGCAACACAACACAATGCAACACAACACAGCTGAACACGGCACACCACAATATAGCACAACACAACACAGCTGAACATGACACACCACAATGCAGCACAAAGCAGGACAGCACAACACACTACAACACAACATAGTACAATATAACACTACGAAGTTCAACACAATTACAAATAACACAGCACAGATAAAGTACAATGCAACAGGGCACAACAGAACTCAAAACAACACAACACCACACAGCACAGTGCAGCACAACACAACACAACGTAGTACAACACAATGCAACACAACACAGGAAACCATCACACTACACAGGATTACACAACAAAACATAACAGAGACCCACACAACCCACCATCATACAGTTTACCACAAAACAACGTAATATGACACAACATAGCAAAACACAACTCAGAACAACACAATAAAACACAGGATAACACAAATACACACAATATAATTTAATACTACACAGCACAATATAACACAACACAACAAAAGACGGCACTTTACCTCTCTGATCATTAATGTTACAACCAAAACATGGCAACAGGCAACAATGAAGTCACATTTTATGACTAATTATTATGACTGTCGCTGGTTCAGGTCATCATCACACCGATCAGCCACATCATTAAAACCCATTGACAAAGTGTGCAACGTTTATTTTTTTCCATAATAACATAATGTTCTGCTAGGAAACCTTGAGTCCTGGTATTTATCTGGAAGCTATTCTGACATGTACCACTGATCACTGTTCAAAAGTTTGGGGTCACTTACAGAATGTCCTTATTTTTGAAAGAAAAGCAGTTTTTATCCATGAAGTTAACATTAAATGAATGATGAATCCAGTGTAGACATTGTTAATGTGGTAAATGACTGTTCTAGCTGGAAACAGCTGATTTTTAATGGAATATCTCCATAGGGGTACAGAGGAACATTTCCAGCAACCATCACTCCTGTGTTCTAATGCTACATTGTGTTAGCTGATGGTGTTGAAAGGCTCATTGATGATTAGAAAACCCTTGTGGAATTATGGTAGCACATAAATAAAACATGAATAAAAGCATTGAATAAATCATGAAATTGTCTGGATGACCTCAAACTTTTGAACAGTAGTGTACATAAACTTTGCTCCAGACCAAGAACCCTCCTTGTGGGTAACAACTAGGCTTGTCATGATACCAGAAATTTAGTAGTCGATACCAATACCACTTAAATTCTACGATACTCGATACCACTCGATACCACGGTAGCGGAGGTAGCAGGTGCGTTGTGCCACAGAAATGACCGTCTGTGTCAAACACCATGAGCTGTAGAGTAGTCCAGATATATATTTTAGATATATTTATATATTAAAGGAGGCTTCGAGGCACACAATTTGCCCCGAGGATATTTTGTAACCGAATTATTCGGATTATCCGAGGAATCTTTTCAGCCCTAAACCTATTATGCGGGACAAACAAGGCTGGACACGCTTGTTATTTTGCCATGCAGCTCATTTACTATGGACTGGGCTCATCTCATTGTAACGTAATTAGATATGAGCAACAATGATAACACGTGAATTCAAATGCATTCACCTTGAATTCTGTGTACAACTGTGTACAACTCTGGTACAACGCGGGCCGCCGAACCCTCTATGGTTCAGCGGCCCGCGGGCGGGCCGTTTTGATATCTGCCTAAGCATTTTTCGAAATAGAACAACACTGCCAACTTGATGATAGAAACATTATACACCGATGGAAAGCTTAGATTCTCATGAATCCGCCGGTATAAACCACTTTCAGATGTGATTACCACAGCGGGTAATATAAACACATTTGTCCGACAAACAACGAATATTCATCCATCCGTTCTCTATACTCGGCTTTAACGTGCACAGCGCGACTCACATTTGTGGGTTCATTATTACACACAGATGAAAATATTCCACAAAAACGCCCATAATCCAACCTTGGATATCCAGACGAAACAAGCCAGTAAAATATTTTGTCCAAAACACGTCTTGAAGTCGGTATATAATCCACGAATAGGTCGTTTTCAATAATGCACCTCGCGATGCGCGTCCAATATTCCCTGTATTTCTCGTCATATTTTTATTTACAAATAAAATATTAGCGATTTTTTTTGTACTGAAAATGGCTGGAATTGACTGTACCTTATAGGGCTACATGTTTCGCCAAGTTGGACGTGTTGCTCCCCTTCGCTGTGCTGCGGTGACGCATTTTTTCCAGACGGGTTTTTCAGGATCAATAACCAATCCGTCCTCGTCAGCCTCGAATCCAAAAGAATTCCAGACGCGACTTCTGGCGGGTTTTTTCCAACTAATTGAGGGGCAGCTGCTGTTGTCAGCCAGGTGCGTGTGCCTCCACCATGCTGCATGTAGTTGATGGCTGAATCCCAAACCGCCCCTCACACACTCCCCCTCCACTACCGAGTGTCACTCCAAAAGAAGTCACTCTCGCAGCTGTGGAGGGCACCTATTATTGAAGGGGGAGGGTATAAATACGATCGTCAGGAATGGGACGCCCTGTCGCCTCACCGGAAAACGGAAGACGTCATCGCCATGGTAACACAAAGACGCCTACTGTGCATGGCTGTAGCGCTGTGGCACAGGTTGCAACTAACAAGGATCGCTGCTGCTTCCAGAAGACGAAAGCGTCCCACTTTTTTTCACTCACATGTTTTCCAATCCTATTATCTGGCATTTCAAATCCAACAAATGAATGAATAAATGAATTCTGTCAGTTGTGTTCAAATTTTAAGGTGTCAGGGGGTGGACAATTAAATCACACGTCAGCAGAGAAGAGGATTTGTTTCTTTTGATCTTTTTTCACCACTCTTTTTGTGATGTTCTGTCAGTGTGAAAAAGGCGTGGGAGAAATAAAGGACGCATGTGGAACTTACATCGATATGTTGTTTCCTCCTCCATTTCGACGTTGCACTTCCTGAAAAAGTTGTCCAGAGTGAGCATCGATGCAGACTCGCTATTTAAGGGCTGAACAGTCCACTATCCCTCCGCACTACGCGGTTTGGGACGGCCCTTAATATGGAGGACCCTCCGCGAGAACGCGCAAACGGAGGGGTAGTGTGTAGGGATAGTGTGTAGGGGGCGGTTTGGGATTCAGCCGATCTCTTTGCAGCGTAGTCAGTCATGTGATCAGCACTGTGTGAGGGTTGCCAGATAATCGCTCATTTACAGCCAAAAAAACAGAAGAAGCAGCCAGATCTGGCTCCTCGGTACCTACAGTACTTTGGGTAGTCTAGAAAAGTCAGTACATTTTCTGAATCTTAGTACTGACTTGGTACCGAAGTATCGGTTCTCGTGACAAGCCGAGTAACAACAGACCCCATTCAGACAACATGCCCCGCTACACCTCAAAAACCACCTAAGAACAGCTCGAGGAACATGACCAAGAGCTCAAGGCACTGACGCAGCCTCAACACTCCCTAAATCCCAATCCAGTGGATCATCGATGGGTCCAATCCATCGAGGCCGAAGCCAAACGCTGTAAGCCACTTGACCAAAAAGATCTGCTAGCTTCCTGATGCCACCAGAGATCCTGTATCTTTGCCCCGACATGTCAGAATGAAGAATAAATGTTATTTCGGTGGTTTTCATGTTATGGCTCGTCAATGCAAATGCGTGTGCAAAAATTTCATGGCTATCTGTTCAATATTTGTCATAATGTTTCACCATAAGGCGACCCGATGACCCATGTCTTTTAGGGTTCATAATCAGAAGTTTTAATTCCCAGCCAGTACAGATCATCTCTTTCCCCACAGCTTCCATTTGTTTTTCCTCTAACTGTCCACTAAAGGCCAAAAAAAAGACATTTTAATACAAATGTCAACCACTCTGGAGGAAATGTGAGCAGATAATGGAACTCCTTCGGTGCTATTTGTAGTAAATTTCATGACAATTGTTGAGATATAGATGACTGAAAATACGACCGCTGTTTGTTTAAATCTGAGCAGCTTCTGAACAAAGTGACCACAGACGACTCTCATCCACCCCCCCTTCATTAAATGCCTCACAGTAACATTGACAGTAACGCATGGCTTATAAAAGTACAGTACAGTGATTAATATGGCGTGTTTCGACTTCGACACGTGGAGGTCGGTGCGGCGTCCTCAGCCGATCCCTGCTGAACGTGCGGCTTCGACGTAACAGTGACGAGACGCTTGCAGAAGCCCAGAGTGTCCAACTGTGGATGAGATCTTAAATACGAGAGGAGTCCGATCTGCCGTCAGTACTGGAAGGAGATGACGGAGTTCACTTTGTAGACGTGATACGAGCGATTCCAGAAGACTCGGGTGAAGTAGTTCGTGTACGGAGAGTAGTTCATCTTTATCTCGTGGCAAAAACGTCCGTGCTTGGAGAACGAGTAGATCTCTCCTTTATCGTAGACCACCTGGAAAAGACAAAACACGCCCATGATCAATGAAACATTGGTGGAGCTTTCTGAGGATTCGGCTTCATCAATACTACACAGAGTAGTCAGACAACAAAATGCCGTTTATAATCTAATCAGCAACGCAAAGGCGGCAGTAAAGTGTGTAATATGTAATGTTCATAATTAACCCTTTAAGCGTCAGTGTACCGCCGGCGGTACACCTACTAATTTGCATAGGAATTTCAAGAATGTCCGACGGGTGCAAACGCGATTATACAAACACTATACACCGATGGAAAGCTTAGATTCTCATGAATCCGCCGGTATAAACCACTTTCAGATGCGATTACCACAGCGGGTGAGAAAAACACATTTGTTCGACAAAAACAAATATTCATCCATCCGTTCTCTATACACGGCTTCAAAGCACACAGCGCGACTCACATTTCCGGGTTTATTATTACACACAAAAAAAAAGACTCCACAAAAAACGGCCATAATCCAACCTTTTACATCAGATGACACAAGCCAGTAAACTATTTTGTCCAAAACATGTCCTGAAGTCGGTATAAAATCCCCGAATCGGTCGTTTTCAAGGAAATGCACCTCCCGATGCACGTCCAATATTCCCCGTATTTTTCGTAATTTTTTTTATTTAAAAATAGAATATTAGCGATTTTTTGTACTGAAAACGGCTGGAAATGACTGAAGCTTAAAGGGTTAATGTAATGAGCTGTATCAAAGTTCAAGATTTTTATTTACTTCACAAAATAGACGGTCTAGGCACAGAGGAAATCTTGTGCAGGGCCTCTTGGAGTTGAAAAATAAAAAAGAAACACCAATCAAAATAGGAAGTACAAAACAAAACATTTTACAAGAGAAATAAAAGATAAAATACAAAAAGATGACAAGTAATTCATATTATACAAAATTTGAATGCAGGACTTAGTAGTGGAGTATTTCTAGGGTGGTATAAAAACTTCTACTTGAATAAGAGTTTGATTCCTTCTCCTAATGGTTCTCTGACTTTAACTACTAGAAAAAGTGTCTTTAATGATCAAATCCAGTCTTGATTTAGTAAAATCTACTGAAGTAAAACAGTTAATTCTGACACCATCAGTCTCATCCTTTATGGGATCGTACAGACTCTGTAATTAAAACATTTAAGATCATTTGAGCTTCATTACCTCTAAGATGAAGTCCACGATCCGTTTACTAGGCTTGAGGAGCAGCTGCTGGAAACGAATGCTGAGGATTTCTCCTTCCAGAGCGTCTCTCACGGCGTTACAGACACAAAGTTGATGACAAACTTCATCCAGACCGGACTCCCTACACAGACACACATCACAGTGTACAGTTATATACAATTATTACACAATACAGTGCACAGGATGTTATAAATGAGTTTCTAACAAAGCCACTTACTGCTTAGTGCAAAATATGAATTTCAAACTCAGAAGTCTGCAGTTACATGCATGAGGCTCAGTTTATTCATCAAATAAGAGCTAAACATGGAGAGACTTATGTTTGCAGAATGATATAAAGACTTCTAACAGGAGTTTGTGTGGAGAGACAGAAGCAACACTGGAGGATATTATTGGAAACTAAATAAAAGGTTCATCTCTGAGCAAATTAGTACACATTTATCAAATCAAATGTACTTGTAGAACATATTTAAAACACTCTCAGTGCTGCAAATGTCATCAGTCAGACAGCAACAAAAAAATGTGCAATAGGGAGACGACATGAAAAACCAGAAAAGCCCTCAGAGCGCAGTACTAGCCAAGGCTCTTCATTCCCTCATATGGCATGGTTAGAAATGCAGCATTTGTTAGTTATTGATGATCAGAAATCACAGCATCATAGAATGTGGACATTTAATCTACACTAAAGTTTGGAGACACCTTCTCATTCAATGATTTGAACTGAATTATTTTATACTTTGTAGATTAATACTGAAGACATCAAAACTATGAAAGAAAACAGATGGAAATATGTTGTAAATAAATAAGTGTAAACATTCAGTATTCATCTACAATGTAGGAAATTATACAAATAAACAAGAAGCATTGAATGAGAGGGTGTGTTCAAACTTCTGACTGGTAGTGTAGATGTACCTACAAACTAAATGACCTTGCTCTGAGCACAGACGTGTGTTCTCCATGTGTACGTTATGTACGGATACGGAATCACGTGATCTAAATATGTAGCGGGCGGCGGGAATTAATGGGACTCAGAAACACCCCCACAATTTAATCAGTTGTTCTTTGTATCATTTCTGATGGATACGTCCTGATAAGTCCTCAGTGGTGGATTTGTAGTAGAATCACAATCATGTGATCATCAGCAGGCAGCTGACGTAGTGTTCACTGGTTGTCATGGTTACAGTGACGCCGTGCCGCTATCTGGCAATGATACAAAAATATTTAACAAATCTGTGGATCCAGACTATAAGCTGCATCACTGATAAAATTGGTCCTTGTGTCATTTCTGACCTTCCCTGAAAATTTCATCCAAATTCATGAGTCTGTTTTTGAGTAATGTTGCTGACAGACAGACAGATGGACGGACAAACGTACACTAATCAAATCTGAAAATTTTATGAAAGAAAACAAAACTACAAAATACTAAAACAAGGCAAAACAGGATCGCAACTTGTAAGATCAAATTCTAGGATAAAATAAATATAAAATACTTCAATTTAAGACCATTAAAAACTACCAAAAGCCATTGAAAACATGCATGTCTTGAGATTTGTCCTACCAATGTCAGTGGAAGGGGAACTTTTAAATTGCACGAGGAAGACTGTTCCAGTTTAAAGCTCTGAAGAAACAAGCAGTGCACGGCTTTCTGAACAACATAAACAGACTTTTCTAAGTCTACAGTCTGACTGCAGTGTGTGAACAGGTTTGAATGTTTTTGTGGCCTCACCCCTGCTGGACTTTGTACAAGAACTCTCTGAGAACCGAGCGTCTGAAGTGGTTCGGTAAACTGCGGGACACGTTGTCTTTGATGAAGGCTTCCATGACGGCCTGGAAGAGAGACGAGGAGGAATTTATGAACAAGTTCTGCACTTTACTGCCAAACACCTCACATAAGCCAAAACCTTTTGGGGATTTCCATCTAAAGTCATCACGTTCCTTCTGCTCGACCGTCTCCGATTTGATTCCAGCTTTATCATGAACCATCTGTAAAATTGATATTCCGTTTCATTTATTTATTTATTTCAAACATGTAATGAATAACATTCAATTAATGTATCACAAAAAACCATTAATAGTCCATCATGCTATAACGAGTAAGAGGAGAAAACAAACTTCAACATGTTCCAAAGGGAGTGGGAAGACGTTAAACTTATTTAATCCCACCCCTAAATTCATTCACCCATTTCAGTCAGTTCCAGAAATATCCAATGAAACAAATTCACCGCCAACATTTTTGTTTAGGCAAAGGCAACTAACTTAAACACTATGCGTCAATGAAATACAGATCAAAACTACAGTGATAGTGATAATTAAGTTCATCTTCACTGTACCTTCCAAAGATTTTTTGTTTGTATTTATATTTAAACTGGCTGATGTTTGAACATTGTTTCAGATCCGTCTCAAGTTTCTTCCAGAGCCGTACCTCATTTGTTGTAGGGCTAAAACTTTTCATCGTTGTTCTATGTTTTGGTATCCTGAAACTGAATTCTTCTCTTAATATATAACCACCAACACATTCCTGAAATGTGCTCTGTAAAAAAAAAAGAAGAGATAGGAGACAGGATGTGGATGGAAAATGCCGGACTCAATATTTTGACTATTTTTATATTTTATTTTATTTTGATTGTTTGTAATACTGTAATTATTATTACATACTGAATACTATATTGTTGCTGACTTCTCAAACCACCTGCAGTTATAATACAACTACTGCTGATGCCACCACTGCTACTATATTACTACCACACTGTCCTACTTTGCTTTTGATCTTTTTGTTTGTTTGTTTGTTTACGGTTTGATATAATTGTTATTGTTTTTGTTGTTGTTATTACTACTACTGCTATTGCTAATTTTATTGTCATTACGACCACCACTATTGCTATTATTCTCTCTATTGCTATTATTATTATTACTGGTATTATCACTATTATTATTATTATTACCATATTATACTAGTATGATTATTATTGTAGTTACTCGATTATATACCACTGTAGTTACTATATTATATGCTATTGTTATTGTCCCCTCCCTATCTGCTGATGACCATTACCCATGTAATGACCTCTATTGTTGTTGTTTTCATATCGTTACAATTTATACTATTTCATTTATCATTTATTATTATCATTGAGTTTTTTCTTTTCTTTTTTTACTATTATTTATTCTCTTCTGTTTCAATTCTGTCTTTTGTTTTCTTGTATCTTGCTCCCTGTTTGTCTGTGTACTGTATAAATATAAAATAAATGTGGAAAAAAAAAAGAAGTTTATTCCAGAGCCGTACCTCATTTGTTGTAGGGCTAAAACTTTTCATCGTTGTTCTATGTTTTGGTATCCTGAAACTGAATTCTTCTCTTAATATATAACCACCAACACATTCCTGAAAGTTGCTCTGTAATTGGAATGGTAACAGTTTTTTCAAATACTTTTCAGATGTGTACGTTTGTAATTATCTGTCAGACCACTTTTAGGAGATTTGTGCCTACAAAGCTTTATCTGAGCAAGATTTTGGTACCAGAATTTCCTTCAGGATTAAAAAAAATGATGTCCCATCTTATCTCAGAGACGGGTCTTTTTTTTTAAAAGCTTACATTTCTACAAATCAGGGTTTAAAAATCAAAAGTATTTTTTAAAAACTCCACACCTCTTGTGTACTTTTATTGGTTTTGTGGAAACAGCTCATCAGAACGTGAAATTATCTTTCTTTTCCTCTGTGGTGACCAGGTAGATCACATTTTAAAGCATTTTATAGGTTTAGTTTTGTATTATTGTGACATACAGCTACACGTGGATCAGAAAATATCACTAATTGACTTCTGCATTATCAGTGTATTTGTTAATGTGTGCACAACATTGTCAGCGTAACGCACGATATATTTCAGGTGCAATATTTCATTAGTATGTGTGATAATATTAATTACATCAGTATAGCTGCAGGCAATACTTTTTACTGTTCTAGTATTCTTTTAGTTTACTCATTTATTTCAGTAATGTATCATACTTCTTTTTAGGTGCTGCATTTCTCATGTTGCATCACTCGATTTTATGAGCGATATCTGCCACAAGAATTCCCTTCAGGATTAATAAAGTTTAGCTTTTCTCAGAGATGGGAGCTTCAACATTTTTCCATAAATCAATTCATTATTAATCAGATATAGTTTGATCTACTTGTCCAATATTGGAGAAATAACAGTGAAGAATTCTGGCTTTTATCTTTAATAGTTCCTGAGATATTGTTGTTCAAACAGCTGCAAATTTCAATGTGAGAAAACCTGCTAAAAGTGGGTCAACAGCCAGTTTATAAAAAATGTAATCTCAGAAAGTATTTGATATATCAAGCTAAAATGTTACATATATCTTCATAAACATCCATATTTTATGCCACAAAAACGTCAGGCATGTCAGAGCTGGCAGAGCAGCAATAGTTTCTATATTTTGGTTTCATCGTCGTCCCGTTTTCGCTCTGACCTGGTGGTTGTGGGCTCGGATCAGGCTGTTGATCTGGTCGTAGGGGGTCGTCTGGGGGTCGCAGGGGTCACAGTCTCCGGTCAGAGCTCTGCAGGCGTTCCAGTAACCGGCCAGACGCTTCTCGTCCAGGTGGACGTGGACGGTCGAGTCCAGCTGAAAGACATAAACGAATCACTCAAAGGTCAGAACTGCAACTCAAAGTCAGTAGTTTCGGGTTTTCTTATGGTTGAAATCGAGTCTAACTACCTTCTTCAAGAGCTCCTTGGTCTGTCTGAAGTGATCTCTGGCCTTCTCATAGGTTGGCTGGTCGGTGCAGCCTTGTTGGAAGAAAATACCTCCCAGATCATAATGCATCTGAAACACAGAATACAGCTTTAGAGTAAAAACATCTTTCTGAAGCACAAACCACTGCATCCAGGATGATCTAATCCCCAGAAAGACAACCGTGAGTGCTCCACCAACCTGACAGTGCAGGTCATCGGCGCTGATTCGAAGCCCGGCTGTGGAGGATTCGGTTTCTCCGTTAGCGGCAGCGTCAGCGGCCAGCAGGTCCAGAGTCCTCAGAGTGTGGACGTAGAAGTCCTTCTTCAGCTGCAGAGCTCCTTCCAGGACGGTGATGGAGTCGGTCGCCTGCTCCTTCAGCTGAGGGAAGAATAATAATAATAGAGGAGAAAAAACGGACACAGATCCATGAAACTACTGGTGGAATTTCTTTGAAACTGGAAAAACAATTGGTTACCCTAGGACATATTTGTCTAGAATTCTACTGACAATAAGTCATTACAAAGAAATGGCTATGTCAGGAGCCACCCTCCATAGAAGACTGGTTCAATGTGGTGCACGATGTTTTTGTAACGGAGAAATTAACATCTGCACCGAGACTCAGAGCAGAAATGTTTGATAAACGCTGGAACGGCTGGATTGAGTTTATCAGCCCATAGAGACCAGACTAAGTGACGTAAGTTGTACTGCGACTGCCCTGGTTAACGCTTGTTCAGTATGTCTGTTTGTTTGCAAAATTGAAAACAGTTTGTAAAGTACATTTGTAAGATATTGCTTATCTACTGACTTCTTTATGGAAAAAAAGAGAATTAAAAAAAAAAGAAATTGGACAAACATAAAACAGGGATAAACAGACCTTAATTAAAGATGTTTATTTTTGTTTATTGGCGTATGCAAGTATGAAAAGCATGTTCACTCACCACAGTCAGGATGTTTTCTGTCATTTCTTTCTCCTGCTGCACGATATTTAACCTGGATTCAGGCACAAAAGAAGTTTACGCTCACACCTTTTTGCATTTCAACTCAAAATAAAATCTGTCTGGATGTGTATTTTTCATTAATCCGTGCATCTGAGCCGAAACGCTGCCATTTGTACTGACTTTAAGGTAAGCTTATTGGTTCAGTAAATGAATTGAACTTGAAAAGAAAGTAAAGAAGCAGCGTTTACATGTTTATCTGATGAGGTCCTGGTTTGGTTTGTTTCTCTGGAAAGCTGCTCAGCACGATGGTTCTGATGGCCCTTTAAAAAACACAACAAAGACACATTAATCCTGTGCTTGAATGCTCATAAAATAAGTCTTTTAATGGGGCTGAAGAAGGTGTGATTTGACTTTCTACTATAATCTTGACAATGGATGTGTAAGAATGTTAGTGAAAGAATGATTTGATTTAATGAAAGTCCAAAACCTGGGCCACATTTGTGCCAAAACAATACAAAAATTAAATATGAATCTACAATAAAGCATAAATGCAATCCATGCTTTTGAAGAGAAAAAGCCAAATACTCCAAAAAAATAAGAAAAACGATATTAAAATGCTCCAAATGTATCAAACCAATTCCACATATTATCACTGAATTATATTTCTGGAGTCTTTATTCATTGTCCTGCTTGTTCACTTGGGTTGAAAAAAAGTTATTGTTTCACCTTCAGACAACTTATTTTTTTCCATGCTTGTCTTTACTGAACAATATTAAGCAAAACTTTTTCAATCCTTTTGGTTTTTGTTGCTAACAACCACATTTCTGTAATCAAATAGATATTTAAGGTTTCTTCAAGATGCCAACATTAAAATGAATGTTGGAAAATACCATGACAAACTTATACTGGTCAGCTACAACACTAAATATTAAGAGATTCATGTGAGAACTTTCCTCCTTTAATGTACAATCAGAGCTGGTGACTTCCACACGGCGGCAAATAAACACTTGGAGTCAAACTGTTCTGCTAGTTTAGTATTTATCTAATTTAATCTGTCCTCAGTGAGTGTTTCCTCTCCTACCAGCGGTTGTAGATGATCACTGCCATGGCGGTGGTCGGAGGCAGAGTGGACAGATCCAGATCCACATGTTTCACACCTGGAGGCACTTTGCTGACACACAGCAGCTCATTCAGCAGCATGTTCAACACTGGGATGGTCAGTCTGGGGATGAAGAAGCAGGGGAGATAGTTACAGGATTCTACTGATACATTATCTGTCTAACTATGCTGCTTAATGTTTTATCCTTATCCAAGTTTGGTATTTGTGCATCTTTGTCTGTTATTTTCTTTCTCGGCTACACAGTAAAGGAGGCCTTCACACCTCAGTTTATTCAGAGTTTAAGTAAAAGCTGTGCAGCGACTGTGAAGAACAAGAGTCACCGAGGGACTGAAGGTTGGGCCTGTTTGTCTGATGAGCTAAACAAAAGAATTCACTGAGACTAAATTTAGCCTTTTATGAAAGAAAAACGACCATCAACTCATGATAATGTGCACACATTCATAATCATAGTAATCACAGTGGTCAAAGAAAAATAAGGCGACCCAGCTCACCGCCTCTCTCTTCCTCAGATAAAGTAAACAGATGAGCATATCAGCTTAATTATCCTCACCCATATCCATGAGACCCACTAACCCTCCATTCAATATGATCACAAAACAATATCAGAACCAAAGCAAACACGAATAACAAGAAACTCATTCAGAGAGTGTAGTACTCCCTGAAAATTTCATCCAAATCTGTTGGTCTGTTTTTGAGTAATGTTGCTGACAGACAGACAGACAGACAGACAGACAGACAGACAGACAGACAGACAGACAGACAGACAGACAGACAGACAGAAGCCGATCGTCACATAACTCTGATGCGTTCCTTGGCAGAGTAACAATCAGTATGCCCCTTAACCTTAGAATAAAGTAACAGTTCACTCATGGCTTCCAGAGGTTAAAATAATTAGTTTCTCTTTAACTGTTCTGCATTTGGTTACTGAGAAACACCCGCAGCCTCATTTCATTCTCAGAGAGCCCCACACACATTACGACCCCACTCACCCTTTCTCCGGTGAATCCAGGTCCCACTTCATGTGTGCGGCGACCTTCAGCGCCAGCAGCTTCAGGGTTCGGTTCCTGCGGTTGTCTGCTGGAGGCTGAACCTGATTCTGCTCGTTCACCGACGGTTTGGACGCCTGCTCCAGGAACTGGACGATCAGATGCACCGGAGTCGGGTCTGAGGGAACACATACGCCCCGACAGTTTTAGACGTTAGATTTTGTTACTGATACTTTTTTTTTACTTGTACATAACTTTCAAAAGTAATGCCGAGCTGACCTGCATTTGATTTCTGCAGGTGTTTCTCCAGCAGGCTGCCGTCCAGGAGGAACTCAAACCAGGACGTCTGCAGAGGCGTACTGGGCCGACCGCTGGTCACAGCAGCCACCCGGTCGGCTGCTTCAGCACTCATCCTTCCCTATTGGACGATGACACATATAAGTTATATTTTTAAAAACAAGAAAGATTACTACTCACTTTACCTATCAATTAGGGCTGAAACCATTCCTCAAGTTATTCAAGTAATCCCATTACTTGGATTCCTCGAGGCAAAATTCTCTGAATCGATTCTTCATTTAATCCACTACATACCAGACCCCAGGTCTCTAATTAGTCTGAACCCAGACTTCATCCTATACAGATCCATAATATATAAATTACAAGAGGATTTTAAATTAGACGAGACGCTTCCATTTTAACCAGTGAAGCTTTTCTAGTGTTTACGGCGTTTATCAGATCAGAGGCTGAACTATGAGGACAGTTTAACAGTCAGACTTTCTTTGTGTGAGTCGACAAAAACTAAACGCTCAGTCAGAGTTAACAGGTATGAAGGTGATTTTCTGCTTTCTTTGTCAACTCACAGTTTCTGCTTTAAACTCAAACAGGACAGTTTAACAATCATTTGACTCGTTTTCTGCACTAAATAAACCGATGGTGTTCAGCTGCTGCAGTCAACAGGCTGTTTTAATGGAGAACAATGAGGTATATAATAATGTATGACGGTAAAAAGTGGCTACTGGAAATGATATAAGACAAGAATGCTGGTAGTAAACTATTAATTCAACATTAATACATAAATAACAATAGTCCAGGATTACTAAGTATGTCGACCAGACAGACAGAAGATCAGCCAGGACCAGAGCCTCTCACAAGTTTAAAGATACTGTTTATCAGTCATTAAACTAAAGTATAAAAAGATATACAAAAGAAGAAATAACCGTAAGGACATGAAAAGAAACACTGCAAAGACATGCAAAGCCACTACAAAATGATGCACACACACGACAAAAGATGCAAAAATGACCACAATATGAGCCAAAATGATCACAATAGTACTGAAATTGCACACAAAGAGACACCAAACAACTATAAAGAGATGTAAAGTGACCACAGAGAAACAATACGACCACAATACCACTGAAGTTGACCACAAAGAGGCAAAATTAAGTAAATAGGTAATTATAAGAGAAACAAAATTACCAAGCCACGAAAATTATCACAGAGACACAAACCAATGACAGAGATGAAAAATGAAAACACAGTGACACAAAGTGTCTACTGCACACAAAATGAACAAAAAAAACATTTAAAATGACAGCAAACATGCAAAATTACCCTCCCAAAATCACATTTTTACCATAAAGATAAACTTAATTACCAAGGCTTGTACCACTGCAGGATGTTATATAAAAGGTAATTTGTTCATGCACCAACTACTGATTGTACTTTCACTTAAAAAACATTAAAATTTGCTATTAATAATTCTGCAGCTGCATGTAAAATTTTGAAAGCATGACAATTTCTTGCCATTTCGATGACGATATAATATTGGGTAAGAATCGATACAGTGTTTAGATGCTGAAAACACGGTCGCATTTAATACATTTTCTAAAAGTTTCATGAAAAAATTAACTTGATTAAATAATTATTTTTCACGCTCACTTCTAAAAAGTTAAAGTGTCAGATAAGCCAGTTAGCCAAACATCGAGAACTGTCCAGTTCTGTGTGACATGTGTGGCTTGAATTTTAAACACGGGTCCTACCAGCTGGGCGGGGACTCACACTTTGACTGAAGGGAGTATTTCTGAGTTAGCGGCTCGGGCTGCTGCTGTGAATAAACCGAGCGCACGTCTTCCACCCGCGCTCTGTTGTGTTTGCAGGCAGCGCTGTTCCGGCTAACATTTAAGCTAACTCGCTACAGTTTCCATCCTGAACCGGACCCGGAGGAACCGACTGTCTTACCTGAACGGGAACAAATCAACAAGAAGAAGATAAAAATGTTCAAAAAACGCTCTAAAAGCTCAGAGTAAACGACCGGAGCAGTGACACCGACTGATTCTCACATAATTCATTCTGCGCCTCTCCATCGCTCCTCCATCATTCCGGTTCCACTCCGTCGCCAAGGAGACGCACGAAACGCCATGTCTGCGCATGTTTATGCTGCGTTCAGGTCACATGTTCAAACTGTGATTAAACACAGCTGAGCGACAAACTCTGTTCATGGCTATCTCTGACTTTTAATTCTCACGGATTCCCCATCTCAAGCGAGCAGCGTCTTTAAAAATAAAACCTCAGCGCTAATTAGCAGTAACAGCGTCCATAAAGCTAGTTTCTATGGGCCTTTACACTGTTTTTATGTAAACAGTTCCACTTGTTGTTGAACTAATGCACAAATATAACAAAAATGTGCTAATTCAGGCTAATTACATGGTGCGGCTATAAGGTTAGCACTGGGGCTGATCACAATTGGAATAAAGCAGTTACTAGGTTTAAAATTATTGCTTTTCCGGTTTTCTCGAGATTTGGTGGACACAACACTATCATGGTGGCTGATAGATGCCTGTATTTAATTATAATCTGATAATTAAACAAAGCCTACACTACTTAACTGAGGCTGAAGTTATTTTAATTGACAGTTTTCTGCCCATCCCAGAGAGGAAATTAGAAAAAAATAAAATAAAAAATAAAAATTCAGGAAAACCAAAAATGAAAAGAAATGGCAAACAAAAAAGTTAGGTTCCAGGAATTCATTCTTATATTGCTGCTTTTTGTGTTTATCAAAAGTTGTAAATTTTAATAAGACCAGTTAAGATAATAATATAAATGTTTAAAAACTTGAAAAAAAATGCTAAACGTTAAAATGCTTTGCATTGGCAGTTTAGAATAACATATTTTGTAATAAAAAATAATCATTAGAATTTTTTTTCCTGTTTTAATTAGTTTTTAATTTCTGTCTTTACTTGGTATGCAAGCAAACATATTTAAAGAAAAAAATTTAAAAGTACTTCAGCAAATTGTCACATTTGATAATGTAGAAACATAAACAGTCAAACATTTTTCTTGAATAAAGACATGAACTGACTAATCACTTCAGCTGTATTTGCTTTTACTGCTGGACAATTTCCAGAGCAAACTGCTTCATAAGCTCCTCTTCCTATATCTTAATTTATGGTGGTACAAACAGCACAATATCTCCCTGTAAAGTGTAGATTCATTTTTAGGTCAACGGTTATCTTGTATGTATTACAACATCATTAATCATATTTATACACACTGCAGTGCTGTTGTGTTTTCATTGTTTCAGTGGAACTTAATCTTATGTGTCTAAATATCGACTATGGCAGGACTAAAGCAGCAACAATTCATCAAAAAAATCCATTAGTTGTCCTGTCATAGCCATCAATTGATCTGTTTGAGTTGTTTTATGAAGAAAAAAAACAGTAAATGTGAATATTCTCTGGTTTCTTGCCTCCTCTGTGACAGTAAACTGAACATCTTTGGGTTTTGGAGAAAACAAGACTTTTCATTTTGGAATTTGAGAAACACTAATGGACATTTTTCAGCATTTTGTTGCATTTTAAAGATCAAACAATTCATAAATGAATGCAAAAAAACAATAATTAAAAGATTAATGGACACTAAAATGAATCATTAGATGCAGCCCTATTAAAACTAAACTTACCGGCCACAAATCAAATGCAATTAAATACAGCAGGATCATAACAGAACTGGAGGACATTTTATGTCCCATTCATCAAATTTCAAATAATCCATGTCCAAATACTAAGACATGCAGTTGTTGTTTAAATGTTCTTGTCCTGAGACCAAATCTTAAAAAATAAACAAATCGGAGAATGTTTATAAAGAATTTTAAAAACCAAATAAGTCTGGAGTTTTCCTAAAATTCCATTTTCTCTTGTCCCACCCCCCTGATGACCAAATTGAATGTCAAATAAAACTGATAAATTAAATGTAATATTAACTGTATATACATCTAGTGTATTAATATCTCTTTAACGTGTGTTTTCTCTCCACAGCCTTCAGGTCATCTAAATTCATGTATCCCTGCTTTTCTCCCTAAAGCACCACAGTTATTAAAACATCACGCAACACTGGTTCATATAGCTCAACAACAAAATATAAAAATATTTTCTTTACCATGTTCACACCGGTTTTCTCTCTCAATAGCATTATCCATCATGTCATATCTATGTACATACCCATATGTACATTTATCAAGCCTCATCTGTAGATGTGAAAGGTGTCCATAGTCTTTAGTTTATCTTCATTTGTTGGCTTTATTGTAACTTATCTTGACTTGACTCATCTTGACTTAACTTATCTTGACTTAATGGATCTTGATTTACCTTGACTTTTCATATCTTGACTCAGCTTATCTTGACTTATCTTATATTGACTTCACTAATCAATGTTGTTTTACTTAAATGTATTGGCGTCCTGCTGCGTTCTCTTTCTCGATAAACACACACCCAGATGTATACAGGATGTAAAAGAAAACAAGGTTTGTCGGTGAGAACAGCTTCTTCTGTAAATCCAGGGTCCGGTTATAACGCTAACATCCCTGTTTCAGGAGCTTTCAGTGGTGGAAAGAGCTCAGAGTGCAGCTCCTTATACAGCAAATTGCGTTGTTCTGTGTGATCTGAACACGTCTCTATTTTTATTTTTTGTCTTCTCTAATTCAAATCTCACTGAAGTTATAGTGGCTAAACGTCTACCAACAACAATAAAATCAAAAAGCCACTGAGGGCACCGGGCAGCGAATCTTACTCAGAAAGTTAAAGTGCGTGCAGGTACTGAGTCCATTGTCCAGCCAGAAAAAGTGCATTTTAAGGCAGGTTTTATTTTCAGCACTGAAACGATGGTACAAAAGATGTTACAACTTGGCCTGCTGCTGCCCAACTTCCAGGTAAAAAACCGTGTGTCCTCCCGGTGCGTTCTGTCTTACTGAGTGAGTGCCTATTCATTAAATAGCTTCACCTGTGTGCCCAAATCACCCATGACCTTCAAAATAAGAGTATATAACTATAACTCAATATAACAAATATAACTCATACTAAATAAAGTATTCTAAACAAAATAACATAACAAATAAACATTATACAAAATAACAAATTACTGAATAGCTTCCACAGAAGTTGTTGGTTTTTAAGTTTCAATAAATAATTTGATGGAATGCCAGATGTGAACTGCTTCCAAGAATGTTTAGAAAGACATTAAATTATACACAAAGTATGTCATATTCTGAACAATTTTGAACTGTGTTGAAGTCAGGTCATTTAAAAGCAAATCTAACTGCTTTTTCTTGTAAGGTATGTCAGTGCAGCTCATCGTTGAAACAAATGTGACTCTCCTGTGTCTGGTTCAGTGTTGAAGAAGCTCCACGTTGATCCACCATCAGTGAAGAAAACACTCTGATCATCTGACTTAACAGTAAACCAGTCGAGTTGTAGTGAAATAGTGATAAATATGAACAACACAAATATGGAGTCGCTTTGAAACGTGTCCAGACCGTTCAAACATTTAGTTTTTTTTTGTGCTGAATGAATACAAGTTTCCTCCATCAGTCTGTCATCAACAACCCAACATGACAAAGAGTAAAACTTCTTTTCACAGATTTTTGTAAATTTATTAAACATCAAAATTGAAATGCCTCAAAATCACTTTTCACAAAACATCACAAAAGCAAATCTTAATTGTTATATTTATTCAAGAAGTATTAAATTCACATTAATACAGCAAGATGTGAAAAACAATGTTACTAAAAGGTACTTTTAGTACACATTTTTTAAAAAATGTTTACAATAAATTATATCTTACTGTTGACAATATTTCAATGTCATGCTTAAAACATGAGATCATATTAAACAGTCCAAGAGTTTTTAAAGTGAATCTTTGCTACAATAAACAGTTTTTATATTTTTACAATGATTATTTAATAAGATTAGATGTTGTGCTAATAATTATAAATAACATCAAAATGTTTAAAGGCCATTTACATTTTATTTGTAAAACACATGAACAGTTTTAAATATATTTTAACAATAAACAAAGGAAATATTACATTTTACAATGTTTATCTTACAGGTTCTTGTGTTAGAATAAACAATAACAGTTTTAAAGTTTTTATATTAAACTAAGTAAGTTATTGATGTCAGTTTTTTTCTTTTACATTTTAATTAACCCTCCTGTTGTCCTCATTTACAGGCACCAAAAAATATTGTTTCCTTCCCTGAAAAAAAATCCAAAAATTCAGCAAAAAAATTCCCCAAATTTCTGAAAATTTGCAAAATCTTCAGGAAGAAAATTCCATTATTCCTTAAAAGTGTCCTTTAAAACTTTTTTTTTTAAAAATCCCCACATTTGTGGGATGATGAGTAAAAATCTTCCAAAAACATCAGAAAAATATCTGAAGTGATGACATATATATCAGTAACACTTCTAATATTTTCTTTAAGAACATTCACATAAAAATCAACCAAAACTGGATTTTGGTTGATTTTGTTGTGAATGGTCTTAAGAAACATTTTAACATTTCATTTTTCCACCAAAAAATGTTCAAAGATTTCCCAAAAATGTTGAAAATGTGGGCATCAGAAGTGTCACTGTGAAAATATATATATTTTTCCACATTTTCAAACTTTAAAACGGGTCAACTTTGACCTGCAGGACACCAGGAGGGTTAAACTAGCAAATCTAACTTTTGACAATGTTTATCTCCAAAGTTCTCATCTTACGTTGGATCATAACAAAGATATTCAAAAGGTTTGACATTAAACATTAACAAAGCAGTAAACATCTTCTCTGTCTGGCTGTCAGAGCTCAGAGACAAACAGGTGGCAGCTTCCTCTGTCTTCATTTGATGCTTTGTGAGGAGCTTCCTAAACCCACCGGCACAGAACCAGCACATGATGGAAACTAGTTCTGTGCAGGCAGAGTCAGGACGCCCCTCAGCGGCTGGAGACGTTGCTGTTGGAGGCAGGGGCGTCTGAATTGGAGCGCTGACCTGGCAAACAGAAAAACAGGACCCAAAAATCAAACTTTGACTCGTTCCTGGCTGCTGAACTGTTGAATTATAATTATCAGTGCTTCTTAACAGACATGGAGCCATAAATAAATGTACAGTAGCTGTGGAACGGTTCTAAGCTCTATCAGTTCACATCAACATACAGAAAGTTTACTTTAGCTCATCACCACTTCATGTCCCTGTTGGTGCTTTTGTCGTCTTTGTGAGGACTCACTTAGTCAGCTGACTGAAAACGCTCCTCCAACCCTCCAGTGGGTTCCTGGTCGTCCATCCTTCTGGTCTGGTCCGTCCGGTCCTCTCTGCCCACCATCCAGGAGTTCCCTGAACGGAACTCCTGGATGATGGATGAAGAAACAAAACATAAAGTTCTACAGTCAGTAAAATGCTTCAATTATAAATGATCATGAAGAGATATTAAATCCTGAGAAACTGATGAAGTAATAACTTACCTTTTTCGGAGGAAGAAAGAAAGAAAGTTAGTATCATGGATAATAGTTAAATATTGAAAAATGTGCAGTTGGAATTTTGCTTACCTCTGATAGAGAGAAGAAGAAACACACCTGTATTTGTCAGGTGCTCATACCTACCACCTCCCACATTGTCTGATGACGCTAAGACATGTGAAGGAGGATTTTTACTATTTGCAGGGATCTTGATGTTTTTTGATCCGTGCAGTAAGAAGTGGGAGCTGCCTGTCAGCTGGAACTTCTCCGATCAGAGCTTCCACCAGTTTCAGGACTAATCGGAGTCGCTATCATCTGGACTCCGAAAAGGCCTGAACCAGCTTCCACCCGTCACAGAGAAGCCCGGGCTTGATGTGGAGGGACCCGACGCACTGTGGTCTGTGGACGAAGAGGATGGTCCAGGCTGCGCGTCGTCCTCTTCGCTGACCCGCTGCCTCTTCATACTTACCTGGGCCTCCACATCGCACTCCTCCCGGATCCTCTTGAGGAAGGAGCTGATGTGGACGGCAAGGTCCTCTGGGGGAGCAGCGGGAGCAGCGATGACCGGAGCACCAGCAGGAGGGGGGAGACGCTGGACAAGGGGGGAGCGGGGTCGGCCGTCCTCTTCTTCGCCGTCCTCCAGGTCTTCTTCGTCCTCGTCCAGGCTGTCGTAGCCGGAGTCTTCGCTGGTGCTCCAGTCGGACCAGGCGTCGGAGTCTTCCGTCTCGGGGTCTTCCTCTTCAGAGTCTTCTTCCTCTGGGTCTTCTTCCTCTGGGTCTTCTTCCTCTGGGTCTTCTTCCTCTGGGTCTTCTCTCTCTGGGTCTTCTCTCTCTGGGTCTTCTCTCTCTGGGTCTTCTTCTTCTTCGTATGGAGCCAGAACATCGTAGAAGATGGGAGCGTCGTCGTCATCAAAGATCCAGATGGTCTCCGGGAATCCGACGGCAGGGGGATGCTCCACGGCGTAGTCCACAGACCCTGAGAGGAAACAAGGTCATCACATGTTAGTACTTCTAACATCATTAGATATCAGGACTAAATCATCTACAGTCACAACTAAAGTTAATAACAGTTCACTATAACCATCCAACAACGGTGTCAACGCCACAAACACTAAATCAGTAATTCTGCAGTCTGTTCTTTCATGTGAGACTTTATGAAAACAATTATTTACTCTACTTTGGTCACTTGGAAAAACTTAAGTCTTGACAATTCAGATGACGAGTTTGTTTACATTCATAGTGATTTAGTAATTATTAAATTAGAATACAAACTGTGTGATGAATAAAATAATAGTTCACGTTAAAGGTCCATAAACAATCAGACACAAAGTTTAGGTTGAGCAGAGTGAAAATGTGATTTTTAAAGCGACTCAGAGCAACACAGAGGAGAGGCCTGCTGCATTCTGAAGACTCCATCGTCTCCATGGATACAGCAAAAACACATTTCTGGCATTTTATCATTTCTGCCCCAGTTGGCATCATTTGTTTTAGTTTTCAAAAAAATTCATGGAAAATTTGATCAATTTGATGCCCTTAAATCAAAATTACAGAGTTTCCAAATCACTACGCCAATGATTAATAAATTAGATTAACCCTCTTCTGAGAGAAGTTTTACATTTTATGCTTCAAATAATCATTTTAAAAATCATCCAATAACTGTTAATCACTAAATCTGTGTTTTTATCAACAGTTACAATTTAGAAAGTCACACTGGTTTCTACACTGACACAGCTGTAAGGATTTCAGACAGATAAATGACATAATTCCATCAATAAAAAGCTACATTATTAATAATCTATTCATAATCTTACCAGTAGCGTCGCGGTGCACCTCCACGGCAACTCCCACGTATCCCTCGACGTCCATCAGTGTGAGGTCCATCTCCAGGTCTTCAGGGATCCAAAGGTGATTCAAGGATCCACCAAGAGTCGTTTTTATAAACGTCTTCTTAACTGGACTTCTTTGGCCGAAGGTTTCCTCTTCAGGTCTTCGGTTTCCAAAAGTGTCCTCTTCAGGTCTTCTCTTTCAGAGTCTGAGAGTGTCCTCTTCAGGTCTCCAAAAGTGTCTTCTTCTTCAAGTCTTCGCTTTCCAAAAGTGTTGCTTTCCAACTATTCTCTTTCTGCAGCTGATCTTTGAACAGGTCAATCCAAGTCCAAGAGCAGGTGAAAAAGGGAAATTTCAGAAGGTTTCAGCCTTTATATAGGCTCCCTGGGTGCATCAAAAAATGCCAGAATTGTTTTTGTTCGGTGCACCATGGAGACGATGGAATCATCCAGTACAGAAGTTCTCTGTCACATAAATTCCGGTCACCTGCCTGAATGAAGAGTAGAAGTCACTCTTGTCATCAACCTTCTTCCAGCTGACTTCACATTTATTGACATGTTCTCTGTTGCAATTTTACAAAGCAGCTGCTTGAAGACTGATTTTGTTTTGACACCTGGATCGGACATCCCAGAACCAAACACCACAGAGCTCCACAGGGACTCATTGTTTGTAAAATCAGTAAAAGTGATACATCTATCAGAGAAATGTCTGACATACAGTGGCGACTGGTGAAAAATATTCTGGGTGGGTCTGTGCCATATCAAATCAGTTACAGTAACCATCCCGATACAACAGAAATGGCAGGATATCAGTGCTCTGTGAAATAATAATTATTTAATGCCAATATTAATAACTTGAGGCATTTTTGCACAAAACATGCACAACATATTGCTTAACCACAATTTTGGCAATAAATTATATATGCACATGAAACAGTGCATTAGTGTTGAATTGACCACTCAAGTATTATGTTAAGTATATTAATAAATTAATACTAGAACAGAAAAATACTGTACAGTAATTTATGATAAAGCTTAATGTTACTAACTGATCAGAACTGCAACAATTAAGTGATTTTTCAATTAGCAGACAAAGAAAATTACAATCTGCAACAATTTTGATGATTTCAACATTTCAGTGAACAAGCCAGAAAATGATGAGCAGATTACATCAGCAAACACATACTGTTTAGACAAAATATCAAAAATTACTAAGTGCAATACATTGCTGGATGATGTGCTAAGGTCAACTTTATACGAAGAAAAATCTGGTCAAGGGAATAAATGTGTGTGTATACAGACAGACAGAACTCTTCTGTTGAAGATTACGTTGCATGAATATGAAACAGGTCTGGATAAAAATTATGGTACCCTTAATATTTTGTCGCACAACCTTTTAAACCAGTCACTGCAGTCAGGTGATTTCTGTAACTCTCAGTGAGACTTCTGCACGTGTGGACTCCTGGTGAGCAAACTGCTCCAGGCTGGTGTATAATGTTTCTATCATCGAGTTGGCAGTGTCGTTCTATTTCGAAAAATGCTTATGTAAATATCAAAACGGCCCGCCCGCGGGCCGCTAAACCTTAACGGGTTTTAATTCCGGTTATGTTTAGAGTCGAGGATTTAGATCATTTTGGGTTAAGTGAAGGGATTTGTTATATATTAAAGGTTAGAAAATGTAATTGCAATGACCAAATATCCAACCGGAGGAGAAAAAGGCGCCGTGGCAAACAAAAGACTCAGACTGAGCCCTAAACTTGCTATGCTCACAACATTTATCAAAACAAAAAAGTCATACAACCTACCTTTATCCTTGTTTTTCTTTTCTTGCTCCTCCAACCGTTTTCTCTTTCTTTTTTGTGCCCCTGAGAGGTACATTTTCTTGGACGGCAACATTTCTCTTTGCTTCTGTCCGCCATTGAGCAATGACACTGTCACTGAACTTGCGCAGCCGCTAAGGTATTCTGTCGCAGGAGTAACGAGGTTCACTTATTGATACCATCGAAGGTTGACATACTTGGCAACCTCGCTGGCATTAGAAAATTATACCAAAATTATTGCTGTACAACCCGGAACAATGGTTACTCATTGTTTTTTTTTTCTAAATTTTTTTACAATTACACTTGCTTTTTATTAAGCACTCTGGGGGGCCCCCTGGTGGTGGTGGGCCCAAAGCGACCGCTTAACTTGCTTATGCTTTGGGCCGGCTCCGGCTCCAGCTGTCTCAGGTGTGAAGGCTGTCCTTCTCCAGACTGCATGTTTCAGCTGCTTCCACAGATGTTCAGTAGTGTTCAGCTCAGGGCTCATTGGAGGCCACTTCAGAACAGTTCAGTATGTAACTGTGTGTCACTCTTCATCTCTTCATCCAGCTGCATCGAGATGTTAGCCTTGCCTAGCATCGTTAGCTTAACGGTGTTCTCCATATGTGCCCTCCTACCCTTGTGTTTCTTTACTTTCTCGGATAAATGTTTCATATCTCTTACTCCCGAAACAGTCCATGCCGTGTCTGTCCCAGCCGTTTTATAGAGCAAACACAGGAAGCAATATAAAGCATTTGCATGACTCGATCCAGCTCGCCAAGCATTCCTCTTGTCACTGTGACTGTGACAGTGTCACAGTTATCCACCGCACTCACGCATGCTCATTTGGCTTTGGGCGAAATCGATTTCGCCCTCTGGGCATCAGATTCGATGAGGCTGATTGGATAAATTTCTGTTGCTATGTCGAATCTCTTGACGGTAATTGGCTGCTCTGCCGCACGAGAGGGACGATTTCTCAGCGCCCCAGCAGCTCAGCAGAGATGAGCAGGAAACTATTTGGACAAGGTACGTTTTATCCGTTTGATTCCCGGCTATAAAAGACACAAGCAGAAACAAAAAATCAAGCCGTTTTTTCGTTTTTTCGTTTTGAGCAAAAAACAAAAAAAGCAGGAAACGGTTCGTTTTTTCGTTTTTTTCGTTTTGAACAATAAACAAAAAAAGAGGAAACGGTTGTTTTTTTCGTTTTTTCGTTTTCACCCCCAAAATGAAAATACGACTCAATATTCCGTTTCATTGGTGGGCGGGGCTTCGGAGCCTGCCAGTGCACAATAAAGCTCCTGCCCATCACAATAAAGCTCTTGCGCTGGCATTCATAGACAGACTGACTTTCATTGTATTGCCTGCCCCCACTGCACTTCCCCTAACTCTAAATCAAAGCAAGTCGTGTACACAGTAATGACAGTCATAACCAGTGGTGTAGTCTAGTTTTTTCTAGTGGGTATACTCCAACCTCATAAACCAAAGCCAGGTCAGGTTCTCATATATGTGCGCGTGCACTCACACGTCCACACGCACACACACACACACACACACACACACACACACACACACACACACACACACACACACAGCAGCAGCAGCTCCTTTATTTCAAACTACCAATTAGATACTTATAGACATTATAGCGTCAGCAGCTCCTCCTCCTGCCATCAGGTAGAGCTGGTGTTTCCTCTTCATCAGGTAGAGCTGATGTTTCCTCTCCATCAGGTAGAGCTGATGTTTCCTCTCCATCAGGTAGAGCTGATGTTTCCTCTCCATCAGGTAGACCTGATGTTTCCTCTTCATCAGGTAGAGCTGATGTTTCCTCTTCATCAGGTAGAGCTGATGTTTCCTCTTCATCAGGTAGAGCTGATGTTTCCTCTCCATCAGGTAGACCTGATGTTTCCTCTTCATCAGGTAGAGCTGATGTTTCCTCTTCATCAGGTAGACCTGATGTTTCCTCTCCATCAGGTAGACCTGATGTTTCCTCTCCATCAGGTAGAGCTGATGTTTCCTCTCCATCAGGTAGACCTGATGTTTCCTCTCCATCAGGTAGACCTGATGTTTCCTCTCCATCAGGTAGAGCTGATGTTTCCTCTCCATCAGGTAGACCTGATGTTTCCTCTTCATCAGGTAGAGCTGATGTTTCCTCTTCATCAGGTAGACCTGATGTTTCCTCTTCATCAGGTAGAGCTGATGTTTCCTCTTCATCAGGCTCCCTTTCCTAAATGTTAACCTTAGCTCCAGCTGTAGTGTTCCCTAAAGCGGCAGTATTCACAGGACAAGCAACAGGCTTATTAAAACACTGAAATGGTTTCATTTAGCTTTGCTTTCTTTTTCTTATTTTTTCTCCACTGACTGATGTTGGGTCATTAGAAGTTCTAGACTCATGTCCCTCTTCTTCTAAGCCAGGGGTATTCAGTTAAATTCAGAGAGGTCCAGTCAGCAAAGGTCCAGAACATCATAATGTCTAACTTGAGTTACTGTGACATATGCTGATGTAACCTGGTAGTTTTATTAGAGTCTGCCTGTAATCAAAAACTGACCGTCAAATAAATTCAGTACGGTTCAAAAACATTTTGACATTTATTAATAAATAACTTATATGTAACTGTATATCTTAGAATAAAGTGCAGAACTTAAAAAAGCATGACTGAACAACCTGAATCAACTTCTATACATCTTTAACAATACATAAATCTCATAAATGTAAACATTTGAACACTTTTACATTTTTGTCTGTCTCATATCACTCCCCTAATATCTCTGCGGCTTAATGGGAGAACTGAGCTGCTGCTTGTTTGAGCCGTTCTCAAAACATATTTTGATTATGTTCATAGTTGAGAAAGCTGCCTTACAGCTGTTTGCTGAGTTAAACATGGTCAGCATGTGACCACAGTCTGTCCTCTAGAGATGTATAAGGCACAAAACATACGACTCTCAGAGCCGATGCTTTGTAGTGAATCTGAAGAGCCGACTCCTAACGTATTTAATGGAGTATGGAGTTTAACACTGTCCTCACAGAAAACACGTTACTGGATCCTAGATTAAAGAAGCTTGCCTTCAGTGGCAACAGAGCTGTTGATGAGACACTTCAGAGAATAAGAGCAGCAGTCTGACACCTCCACCATTAGAGGACCAAGTGGAGGAGGAACCTCAAACTTCTGCTGTGTGGAGGCTCTTTGATGGAAGAGCTACAGGAGATGATTCAGGAGAAATCCTACAGCTGATGTGGTAATGGAGGATCATATCTAGAGGAAGCCCTCATCCAACCAGCAGACGACCCACTGAGCTGGAGCAGGACAAGGCCTCAGTCTGCCCCACCTGGTGAAGGTGATGGAGGAGAGACAACTTCTTCCATCTGAGAGAATCTTCTCAAAAACACAGCAGATACTCACTGAAAGAAGAAATGTATCAGCCCATCCAAGCTCAGCCATCTGATTTTTCTGAATGTCAGCCTGCTCTGAGGACATTTATACTGTTTGAATACTGAGTCTGGTTCTGTTTCTGTTCTGGTTCTGAGGGTTCATGTGCAGAGTTTTGTTCATTTGTTTTTGTGCAAAAAAGTTTGGTTGAAATATTAAACAAAAGCAAGAATATCTGTTTTTGTAACAGAGCAAATGTACAAAATGAGTAAGGCTTCTCATAAAAACACTGAATGAAAAAGAGTTTGTCAAAACACAAACGATTCATATTTGCCAGGTTAGGATAAAATATGAGGCTACAAAGAATAATAAATTAGGAGCCATTTGGGAGCCGAAAGAACCGGCTTTTCCTTGGAAGCAGTGCCAAAAGCTCTCTAAAAAAAGAGCCGAACTTGCATCACTACTGTCCTCTCTGTCCCTCATCTCTCAGCTGCTTTTTGAAGGCAGAGCTGCGATGCAATTCAGCGACGTCATTGGCTGAGTAGCATCACGTGGGATGCCTGAACTCGTACATAATTGGTGATGTATAGAAGTTGATTCAGGTTGTTCAGTCATGCTTTTTTAAGTTCTGCAGTTTATTTTAAGATATACTGTTATATATAAGTTATTTATTAATAAATGTCTAAATGTTTTTGAATCGTACTGAATTTATTTGACGGTCAGTTTTTGATTACAGGCAGACTCTAATAAAACTACCAGGTTACATCAGCATATATCACAGTAACTCAAGTTAGACATTATGATGTTCTGGACCTTTGCTGACTGGACCTCTCTGAATTTTAGCTGAATACCCCTGGCTTAGCAGAAGAGGGACATGAGTCTACAACTGTCAGGGTCCTCTCCTCATTCCCTCCCCACCTGGCATCCCAAACAAAACCCCCTCCCTTATCCTTTTCCTCCCTGTCTTGCCTCCTGTCTCCCATCCATCCCTTTTCCTCTGCTTTCCCTCACAGCACTGCACCTGAGTGGAGTTCGGCTTCACAGCCGTCTCCACTCAGGTAATCAACCTCCTCCACGAGTCCCGGGCAGCTGGAAGAAATCATCCTGATTACTCACCAAGCAATAAGTACCGGCTCAACACTCCACACCCTGCCAGATTGTTGAAATAGACTTTGCTGTCAGTTCACTCTCTAGCCTCCAGAAAGTTTGTTGAAAATTTGACGTTTTTCTAGCGTATCTCTCTCCTGCCTTCTTCCAGACCCAGCTGCCCGGGAACTTACCCACCCGAAACCCTCACCTGAACCCCCCAACCCATTCGGCACCGGTCTCCTCCCCACTCGGATCCCCCATTCCGCCCGGACCCCCTCCTGGAACCCCCGACCCATTTCCTTCCCGGCCGCTGGAGCTGCAGCAGTCAACCGGCTGCTCCCTGCCTCCCGGAGCTCCTCCCGGAACATCACCAGCGAGACGCCGTCTCTGCCCGGCCAGTCCAACACCTCGGTCCCCTGGATCGTCAGAGTGCTACGTCTCGTTCCCTCCGAACCCCTCCTCCTCCATCGAACTCTGAGCCCTTTGACGTCTGGCCGCCAGGGATCCCCCACAGCCATCTGCGACGCTCCGGTCCCGCCCGGACCTTGGACAACCGCCGATCCCCGTCCCCAGACCCACCCGGCCACATCCTCCCTCCACCAGCATCCCTGTTCCTGCATCCCGGTCTCTGCACTCCAGCCATATCCACCCCTGTACAATAAAACCCTTTTTCAACTTCTCCGGTTCTGGTATAGTGGCTCTCGGCTCGGGTCTGCCTAGCTAACACAACATCTTTTAATGACCCAACATCAGTCAGTGGAGAAAAAGAAAGCAAAGCTAAATGAAACTATTTCAGTGTTTTAATAAGCCTGTTGCTTGTCCTGTGAATACTGCCGCTTTAGGGAACACTACAGCTGGAGCTAAGGTTAAAGTTTAGGAAAGGGAGCCTGATGAAGAGGAAACATCAGCTCTACCTGATGGAGAGGAAACACTAGCTCTACCTGATGGCAGGAGGAGGAGCTGCTGACGCTATAATGTCTATAAGTATCTAATTGGTAGTTTGAAATAAAGGAGCTGCTGTGTGTGTGTGTGTGTGTGTGTGTGTGTGTGTGTGTGTGTGTGTGTGTGCGCGCGCGCGCGGACATGTGGGTGCACGCGCACATATATGAGAACCTGACCTGGCTTTGGTTTATGAGGTTGGAGTATACCCACTAGAAAAAACTAGACTACACCACTGGTTATGACTGTCATTACTGTGTACACGACTTGCTTTGATTTAGAGTTAGGGGAAGTGCAGTGGGGGCAGGCAATACAATGAAAGTCAGTCTGTCTATGAATGCCAGCGCAGGAGCTTTATTGTGATGGGCAGGAGCTTTATTGTGCACCGGCAGGCTCCGAAGCCCCGCCCACCAATGAAACGAAATATTGAGTCGTATTTTCATTTTGGGGGTGAAAACGAAAAAACGAAAAAACCAACCGTTTCCTCTTTTTTTGTTTTTTGTTCAAAACGAAAAAACGAAAAAACGAACCGTTTCCTGTTTTTTTTGTTTTTTGCTCAAAACGAAAAAACGAAAAAATGGCTTGATTTTTTGTTTCTGCTTGTGTCTTTTATAGCCGGGAATCAAACAAGTTCTTTCACAACAGAGAAATAAGATTAAAACCACAATTTTCCCTGACAATTAAAATATTAAGGTAAAAATGAAATGGCTAGAGATTTGTTCAAATAATGTTAATAATTTAACTCAACACACATGGAGAATAAAAACATGAAATAATATTTTGATTGTAATAATTAAAATAAATTAATACATAGATTAAAAATGTATTATGTTTGTAGTTTTGACATGACATCACTAGGTGGCGATGGAGTCGACGTTTTGAGTCGCCAGCGGTTTGACCATGACCCCCGAGAGACTGCCTTATCCGGTTCGGCTGGCCAATCAGTGGCGCGTCTTTCTGCGCTGGAGAAAGAAAGACGTTTCGGTGCTGAGCCGTTGGTCGCCATTTTAAGAACCTTCAGAAAGCGGAGGTAGGCGGTTGTTACGCAGCAAACCTTTTAGGTTTTTGGTATTTTAAAAACAGCTTTCGCCGATTTACGGATCAATGTCTCGATTCAACTATAATCGTGGCGGTCTTGGGATGAACCATTTCCAGCCACGACGAGGCGCTGGGCCCGGCGGTCCCATGCGGGCTGGGCTAATGGGAAACCCAAATTTCAGGAACCATCCTTTCCAGAATCAGAACCAAAATCGGAGGCCACCCAACAACAACTTCAACAAACCGCAACAGACGACTCCCCAGAAGCAACAACAGAACCAGTCGATGCCAATTATCCCTCCGCCGAGTCCCGGCCCGGCTCTCACCATGAAAGGCCCGATGCAGCAACAGCAACAAAATCCGGCCCCGCAACAGTCGGAGCAGCCGAAACCGACCACCCCTGCCCCTCAGAACAAGGTCCAGTCACCACCACCTAAACCTAACATGACCTCCCCTCAGCCTAACCAGGCCAACAAGAACCAGAACCCGCAGCTGAAGTCGCCGGTGGGTAGTGCTAATGGACAGAAGCAGCCTCCGCACCCAAGCCCGAAACAAGGACCACAGCAAGGCCAGAAGGGAGGACCACAGCAAGGCCAGAAGCCTGGCCCGCAACAAGGCCAGAAGTCGGGTCCACAGCAAGGCCCCAAAGGACCGCAACAACAGGGCCCGAAGGGACCGCAACAACAGGGCCCGAAGGGACCGCAACAACAGGGCCCGAAGGGACCGCAACAACAGGGCCCAAAAGGAGGCCACCAGGGCCAGAGGACCGGTCCTCAGCAGGGCCAGAGGACCGGGCCACATCAGGGACAGAGGACAGGGCCACCGGCGATGAAGTTCAAACCAGAACCAGCAAACAACGAAGCAGCAGAGCCAGAAGAGGGCGAGGGAAAGGTATGTTTATTTTTTTGTACTTAATTTTCCTGTAATGAGTCAAAATCAGTTAAGGAGTAATAATGTGTAACAAATCATCTAGACATTCAAATTCTTTTATTGATTAATCAAAGGACATTTGAATGTCTAAATGATTTGTTACACATTATTACTCCTTAGCTGATTTTGACTCTTAATACATTTTCTGCCGTGAATGGCGTCGACTGTTCCTAGTAGCTAATGTTAGCCTATTCAACAATGGCTAGTAGTGCGCTCGATATGTAACGCTCCACAGCCCGAGCGGGCGGAGTCATCCTGCCGGCACGTCCATTACTGTTACTGCAGCTTACAGCGGCTGTAGCGGTGAATAAAACCATACGCCCAATCGTGGGGTCGGTTTAACGAGCAGCCATTTTGTCAAAAAACGAATATTGTTACTCTTACGCTAAGAAGTTGTTTTCTTTGTCGTGTTTATTTTAGTGTGATTTCGGTATGTTAACCTGAAACCTTTGTGAGTGCTTTATTTTGCCAGAATTTTAATCTAGGTCATGTTTAAGTCGCCTGTGACACACAAAGCCGGTGGGGGATGGGCGGCCGGTCATTTAAACAGAGATATGAAAGAACACTGGTGTTGCCATTAAAAACATTATTTTCTGTATTTTATGTTTGAACATGAAGTAGATTTTATGCATTTCTGCACAAGGGCCGAGCAGTCAATTGAAATAATAAAGAAAGTTATGCTACAAAGATCTTAAATTTCACTCGGAATTAATAAGGTATCCATCTATGTTCTGATTAAATATATTCTCGAGACGAAAGGGAGCGTGTTTGTCAAATGGAAAAGGAGAGGTGAAATTCAAAATGGCTGATGTTGCTGTGCGTCAAAACTAATTGTTGCAGTATGATTTGTTTTGTTCAGTTATATTCTGTACTCCGTATACGTTGAGGTGTTGTTTGTCCAGCTATAACGGTCGAGAGTTGTAACGTACCGCGGACTGTTTTATCCTACAGGCGTTTAAGGCAACGCTGTCCATGTTGCTGAAGCCTGGTGAGAAGACATACACACAGAGGTGCCGTTTGTTTGTTGGTAACCTGCCGAACGACATCACTGAGGACGATTTCAGGAAGATATTTGCAAAATATGGAGAGCCCAGCGAAGTCTTCATCAACAAGGGCAAAGGCTTTGGTTTCATCCGACTGGTAAGGCTTGCATGCTGTGTCTACAGTACATGAACTACATTTTTTTATACAAAGTTTTGCTTTAACTTTGTATGATACTAAAATGCAGACTGAATTCATTATTTAATGATTTAACGATAATGTTTTGTTTTTTCTTTGCAGGAATCCAGAGCGCTCGCAGAGATAGCTAAAGCGGAGCTGGATGACACACCAATGAAAGGCAGACCCTTGCGTGTTCGATTTGCTTCACACTCTGCAGCGCTGTCTGTGAAGAATCTGTCGCCATTTGTCTCCAACGAGCTCTTAGAAGAAGCTTTCTCACAGTTTGGAATGGTCGAGAGAGCAGTTGTTGTCGTAGATGATCGTGGCCGCTCCACAGGCAGGGGTATTGTCGAGTTTGCATCCAGACCTGCTGCCAGAAAGGCTCTGGATAGGTGCAGTGAGGGTGTCTTCCTGCTCACCACGTAAGTTACTTTATTTCATTGTATACAAACGTGTCAAAGATACTTGAATTGTTTGTCTTATTGGTTTGTTTTGCTGTTTTCAGGTCACCTCGCCCTGTTGTTGTGGAGCCTCTGGAGCAGTATGACAATGAAGACGGTCTTCCAGAGAAACTGGCACAGAAGAACCCAAGATATCAAGTGTAAGCATGTCACTTTGTCATGTTCATTCTGTATATTAGCCCTTTTAGAGCTTAAGTCTCGCAGTATTTGTGTCTGCATCTTTACTGTGCAAATGATTTTCTTCAGCTCATTGTTTTGTGGGTAGCAGATGTTGCTAGAGAAGGTGGGGGTAGCTTGAGGAATTGCAGCCGTTACAAATCAGTTTTTGTGTGGATTGGCAGATGTTTGACTGTGTGAATCAAGGGAGTGAAAAGAGAGCAGGTTGTCTGCAGCCTGTGCTGGCAACAAGCTCCCAATATTACCAAAAAACTGACTGTTAAAATGTTGAAATAACAATAGGACATTACTGTAATAGAGCAAACTCTGCCATTTTTAACCATTTAAATAATGAAGTGGGTTTTTTTGCACCCATTCTAATATCAAACATTCATGTCAACCTAACAGGCTCTCTAATGTGTTGATTGTGTCTATAGAGAACGCGAGGAACCTCCTCGTTTTGCTCGTCCTGGTACTTTTGAATTCGAGTACTCCAAGCGCTGGAAGTCCCTGGATGAAATGGAGAAGCAACAGAGGCAGCAGGTGGAGAAAAACATGCGTGAAGCCCGTGAGAAGCTGGAGAGTGAGATGGAGGACGCCTACCACGAGCATCAGGCCAATCTGCTGCGTCAAGGCATGTTTAGAAATGAACCAGCTGCAACTGTTATTAATACTTTCAGCTATTTATTAACAGCAAATATGTGACACTCATGAGAAATGAAGTATTTTCATGTTCAAATGTGATGATTAAATTTGTCTGTCTGATGTTTTCTTGCAGATCTGCTGAGGCGACAGGAGGAACTGAGGCGCATGGAGGAGATGCACAGTCAGGAGATGCAGAAGAGGAAGGAGATGCAGCTCAGGTAATTTAATTTACATTAAATTGCATCTTGTATTACATCTTGTATAATATACATCTCTTTTCATATTGAGAGCTGAGCTTGAATCACATGTGGTTGAATGTTTTCTGTATTTATGTAGACAAGAGGAAGAGCGACGGAGACGAGAGGAGGAGTTGCTTCGGAAGAGGGAGATAGAAGAACAGATGCGCCGCCAGCGTGAGGAGAACTACAGGATGGGCAACTTCATAGATGTGAGTTAAAAATCGACATTTGGATCCAACAACATGCATGTAATGAGGGGATGTGCTCATTTAATATTTGCCTGGTTTAATTTGACCATTTCTTGTTTTTTTTAATCACAGAGGGAAAGGGAGCTGAGGATGCATTCCGGTGGTGCTTTGGGCATGAGTGGTAAGTTGACTGTTTTTCGTGATTTCATTTCAATTATAAAGAAATCTAAGACTCTGTGATCACTGAATAAATGCCATTGTGCCTCATGGTGTAAGACAAAACTAATTCTATATCACTACAAAATACAACCACTAAAAATACCATAAAGTTGAAGTCCATCCTGTAAATAGTTGAAACAAAGGCAAACACAATGGAAGTTTCACTAATTGCAGCGCTGTAATTTAAGTCTGCATTAGTTGTAGGTACACACGTGGACAAAATTGTTGGTACCCCTCAGTTAAAGAAGGAAAAACCCACAATTCTCACTGAAATCACTTGAAACTCACAAAAGTAACAATAAATAAAAATTTATTGAAAATTAAATAATCAACATCAGCCATCACTTTTGAATTGTTGATTAACATAATTATTTAAAAAAACAAACTAATGAAATAGGGCTGGACAAAAATGATGGTACCCATAACTTAATATTTTGTTGCACAACCTTTTGAGGCAATCACTGCAATTAAACGATTTCTGTATTTGTCAATGAGCGTTCTGCAGCTGTCAACAGGTATTTTGGCCCACTCCTCATGAGCAAACAGCTCCAGTTGTCTCAGGTTTGATGGGTGTCTTCTCCAAATGGCATGTTTCAGCTCCTTCCACATATGTTCAATGGGATTCAGATCTGGGCTCATAGAAGGCCACTTTAGAATAGTCCAACGCTTTTCTCTCAGCCATTCTTGGGTGTTTTTGGCTGTGTGTTTTGGATCGTTGTCCTGTTGGAAGACCCATGACCTGCGACTGAGACCAAGCTTTCTGACACTAGGCAGCACATTTCTCTCCAGAATGCCTTGATAGTCTTCAGATTTCATCGTACCTTGCACACTTTCAAGACACCCTGTGCCAGATGCAGCAAAGCAGCCCCAAAACATTACTGAGCCTCCTCCATGTTTCACCGCAGGGACAGTGTTCTTTTCTTCGTATGCTTGGTTTTTGAGTCTATGAACATAGAGTTGATGTGCCTTACCAAAAAGCTCCAGTTTGGTCTCATCTGTCCAAAGGACATTCTCCCAGAAGCTTTGTGACTTGTCAACATGCATTTTTGCAAATTCCAGTCTGGCTTTTTTATGAGTTTTTTTCAGCAGTGGTGTCCTCCTTGGTCGTCTCCCATGAAGTCCACTTTGGCTCAAACAACGACGAATGGTGCGATCTGACACTGATGTACCTTGGCCTTGGAGTTCACCTTTAATTTCTTTGGAGGTTGCTCTGGGCTCTTTGGATACAATTCCAACGATCCGTCTCTTCAATTTGTCATCAATTTTCCTCTTGCGGCCACGTCCAGGGAGGTTGGCTACTGTCCCGTGGGTCTTGAACTTCTGAATAATATGAGCCACTGTTGTCACAGGAACTTCAAGCTGTTTAGAGATGGTCTTATAGCCTTTACCTTTAAGATGTTTGTCTATAATTTTTTTTTCCGATGTCCTGGGACAATTCTCTCCTTCGCTTTCTGTTGTCCATGTTCAGTGTGGTACACACCTTTTCACCAAACAGCAGGGTGACTACTTGTCTCCCTTTAAATAGGCAGACTGACTGATTATGAGTTTGGAAACACCTGTGATGTCAATTAAATGACACACCTGAGTTAATCATGTCACTCTGGTCAAATAGTTTTCAATCTTTTATAGAGGTACCATCATTTTTGTCCAGGCCTGTTTCATTAGTTTTGTTTTTTTTAAATAATTATGTTAATCAACAATTCAAAAGTAATGGCTGTTTTTGATTATGTAATTTTCAATAAATTTTTATTTATTGTTACTTTTGTGAGTTTCAAGTGATTTCAGTGAGAATTGTGGGTTTTTCCTTCTTTAACTGAGGGGTACCAACAATTTTGTCCACGTGTGTATATGGACAAAAGACACGGTAAAAGTAGTAAATATGTAGCAAATATAGCATTTAGGTATTTTTTATGTGTTGGCAACTGTTATGACCTGAGGCATGGTGTTTGTAGGTTGTCTTTGTGTGCCACTCTTATGAATATAATTTTTCTGGAACCTCTTGAGGTAATGTTCAGTAAATCATTTGCATTTTATTCTTTTTATTTTTTCCAAAAGAGCAATTTCACTGTGACTTCATAATGATGTTCAAAAATACTTTCTGGCCATTAATAAATGGCATAACTTAGGAATGGTAGATATCGTGGTCATATTCCACATTTGGTCAAATACTGAATTGTTGATAATAGTCTTAGATGACCCCTATTGAGTCCTTTCAAGGTAGGGCTGGGCGATAAATTGAGTTAATTCGATTAATTTTCTTTTTAAAAACCCGACGATTTGAAAATTTGCGAAATTGTAAAATCGAGGCGAGCTTAAATATATAACAATACAAATTCTTCTTTTGCCTTTCACGACTTGTGCACTGGTGTTTGCTTCCGCTTCTCATCTCCTTCTGCCAAAACAGTCACATCCCCGTCATGGCGGACAGAACAGCAGACGAAGAGTTGGTCGTGAAAAAAGGGCCTCATGTTACATCGATTATATGGAAGTGGCTTTGACAAGACTGACACAGAGCAAACTACAGTCATGTGCAAGGTTTGCAAAAGTACTGTGAAAACCTAGCTTAGCCGCGCTAGACCCAGGTCTGAAGTAGGGCTGCAACTAACGACGCGTCGACGAATCAAAAGCTGTCATCAAAAGCGGAAGTGAGCGCGCAATGCAGCAGAAATCAGGGTCCGACCGGGGCGCAGAACACGGGCGGACGTCGGCGTTGGTTTCTGTTGCTCATAGACTAGCTGAAGTAAGGCAGCATCAGGAGACCAACATGTAAGAAACATGAGAACAGAGAGAACCCAACCAGCAGGTCACAGTTTATCATCATATAATCTCCTGAAGTCCCTTTGGTAAAAGACATCAGTACATGGTTGTGAATTTACCACAGGATGATTATCGTCAGACTAATGTGGCCGTAGACTCTACGGTATTTTAGTGACTCAATAAATGCCTAAGTTGTTTAATAGTATTTTAAATGCTTTTTTTTTTAAATGTTATTTATTTAATAGCCTAGATGTGATCAATAAATGGTCTTTGCCTATCTAAAGAAAAACTCACTCAGAACTCTAACGGTGCTAAATAAATAAATCAGTAAATACATTCATACACTCATAAATAAGTTAATACATTCATTGTTAAGAAAAGATTTGGATGGGAAAAATATCTGTAGAGAATTTCTTTTACCAGTATGCTGCATTCAGTTTTTGCAGAATCCAGTATTGCACACTGGTTGGCCATTACATTTTATTAGTATGGTTTCAATGTTTAAAATGATGCCACATCTTTTTAGACAGAACCTGTGATCATAAAACAATACCAAACTCTTAGTTTTGTGTTAATAAAGCACTTAAAGCTTTAAGAATGACTAAATGCTTGTTTCAAAATTAAATATACCCCTCCTTGGGTGATTGTGGCCCCGCGTTTGGTAAAGTTGGAAAGATATTCACAGATTCAGACTTCCAGCATCAATAACTCATTAGACACAGGTTGTCAAAACATAAACGATGCCTCTTTTCCATCGTTGTAAGGCAGATGTTGTGCTACAAGCCCAGTTTTATCAAAAGTAGCTGTCTTTTAAGTTGCAGAAATAACATTGGTGTCTATGAGCAGCCGGCTGTGAACAGGGACCGCCTGCAAATTGCAAAACTGCTGCAACAGCGAAGGGAGACAATATTCAATAACTTCACTCTGATACACCATACTGTCACCAGAATCACTGCAGCCTTCAACTGGCTCCAGTTGACACCAGTGTTATTCCTGCAGCTTGATAGACAGCTACTTTGATAAAACTGGGCTTGTACCTCATTGTCTTCCTACAACGATGGGAAAGAGGCATTGTTTATGTTTTAACAATGTATGTCTTATGAGTTATTGATGCCATTAGTCTGAATCTGTGAATGTCTTTTCAATTTTACTGAACTGTGGCCCCGAGGAGTAGTGGTGGGTGTCCTTTATTTTTGTTTCTGAAAGGTGGCAACCCTAGGCATGGCTCGCACTAGCCATAGCAAACGGACCGCAAAGAGACAACAAAAATCGATTAAAATCGTAATCGTCCAAGATGACGAAAAAAATCGAGATTTTATTTTTTGGCCATATCGCCCAGCCCTATTTGAAGGTCTTAAGTGTATATATATTAAATCAGTTTGGACAGACATGGGTGCAAACTGCTGCTTCCCACTACTTCCCAAATGGACGTTGATAATCTAAATGTAATAAAACCAATTCTATTGAATCAGCTTTGCTATCAACACGCTGCAGTAGCAGTTTGTCTGATGTGTTTATTTCAAATGCAGTATGTTTTCTTGACTTGTCATCATGTGTCTGTTAGATATGCCCTTTGGTGGATCTGGCCAGAAGTTCCCAATGAGTGGATTGGGCTTTGAGGGTCAGCAGGGAATGGGACAATCTTCAGGAGGCTTGTTGGGCAACGAAATGGTAACGTATCCCACTTCTGGGAAGATCAGTAGTTAATGTAGTTTTGTGTTGGGCTTTCCTTTCGATCTGAAAGACTATTGGCGGATTTTAGACATGAAGGCCAGCTGGCCAAGCAGGATGGGAAGATAAGAGCGATTTCTGTTTCGTGCTTTCTTCTGGCAGCTTGTTGGTTGTTGAATGTGAAAGATATGCTGCTAAACTGATAGGATTTCTTTCAATAGCAGGTCAAGCCCCCTCAGTTACCTTCACCTAAGACTTACTGATTTCCAGATACGAAGCCATCAACCTGCACTAAATCATCAGAAATCGCTCCGCAGTGTTTCTGACAGCTGTATACCTCAGTGGCTCTGCTCAACATCATGCTGTTTGCGTAGTGGACTGCTATTGCAAGCCCTGTCTCTTGTGAGCTGGACAGGCACTTTTTCTTGACTGAAGACAGAATGACATGTGCCAGTGTTTTTCCATTTACCAGCCAATGATGCTCCTTTTGTAGTTTTAAATCACTTTTTACATACTGTGCTAGTACTTTCATGCATCATCTGTTTATGAGCAGAAATGAAGTTGTATATGAAGAGTCTACGAGTATTTTTGGTGGTAGTGTGGAATCTGGTGGAAGCTCCTTGTGTGCCATGAGCCAGTTTGAGACCTGAAGTAGGAGTGTACGTCGTCTTCTGGACGATCAGCCTTTAACTTCTCATAAGTAACTTTTTTTGAAACGATGCAATTACAGTGCATTTAGTGCAGGATGATGGTATAAAACAGTAAATTTAAAGAAAATTGTACATAAATGGATTAACTGGTGGGGGCAGGCACAGCATTCCTATTATGTGCGTAGGACGATTTAAGTGAATACTGAACCAAGCCAAAGGTCAATGCCTTTGGCAGAATTGTAGTGCCGATGCCAGATTTGTTTCTGGATTATTGTTGACGAGCAGCTAAATGTGTGATAGCATCACAAATCCTGATTGTCACGTGTCTTTCAGCGTATTAACTTAAGCTTGAATTTGACAAATGGTGCACTATACATTTTCCACTTCGTCTGCATATTCTAATAGCATCTTAGCTAATTCTTTAGTCTTCCTTTGGATTGAATGCATAATTTGCCTGACAAAGGAATTTTAGAAAAGACAGTTCGAAATAGTTTTACATTTAAGCTTCAGAGCCTGACTGGTACATTGGTTGGCCAATAATGGCCTGTAACAGATATGTCAGTATGTATATGTATCGCATGTATATATTGTCCAATGTGCAGTGAATGCTCTTCATACTGAAAATGATATAGAAAAGATGCTTGGGGTAACTTGGAAATAGTTTTAATCACATAGTTTGTCCAGCAGAGTGACTAAAACTCCTTTGCTGCGATATTTTCAGCACCGTCTGCAGCACATGTAGCTGAGTAAGCAAATGTCTTCACATTACATGACTAACTAGTTTGTGAAATGCGTTTGGAAGTTAATCAACAATGACTATATAAGCAGTAACATTGTCATGTTATAAAGGACATTTTACTCCCTAAAATATCCATTGTAGTATTGGCCAGGCTCTGTTAGGCTTGTTGGAAACGTTCATATTGGTGACGCAGTTTATCTGAATCAAGAATCAATCGAGATTCTTTGTGATTCTTCAGTAGGAGTTTTTTAATCTGAAAAATGAAACTCAATGACTCTTAATTGTGTAGTGACTGAGCAGCATTAAGTACACGCCCAAGATATAGTCCTATTCTACACTTCTACTACTTTATATTCTGTTTTCTGTTCTTGCTTTTGTTGCTCCATTGTAGCCAGGTTTGTAAATCAAAGCATTTGTTTCTGACTTTGAGACACAGACTGTCTCACAGTTCTAGTTTCATAAACATAAACATTTAAAGTGCATATTGAAAAACAAACTGCTTTCTTGTTGGAAAAATGGTTGAATTGACTGTTTTGTGCAATTATTACATTTCCCTAAATTATCTCTAATTGCCAATATTCTCCACATGTATTGCTACTACAGTCCCTGAACTTCTTCAGTTCTGGTTACTTTTGGGATAAGTAGTTTAACATTTTATTAATGCAATGCCATAAGATGCTTTGTGGTATCTTATTCACCATTGTTTCTGTTTAGGAAACTTTGGAAATAGCTAATTTCACTCACTTAAGTTACGGTTGTACTTGATTAAATTTTTTTTCTAAATCTCGAAGAAAATATGAATTCTGGCTACAACTATTGGACTCTGACACTTTACTGCCTTATATATTTAATCGTAAATACCTCTATCCAGAGGTGTGAACATGTATCTGCTGGCATATTTATTGATTATCAACCAGGTAATCCAGTCAGCATTTAATAATGCTTGACCTGATAAGTAGTAAGACCTACAAGCTGATCTTGGCATGCACTGGAGAAGAGCTCATAGTAGGTAGGCACTGACTAACGAAAGCATTACCCTCTCTTCCTTTTCCGTATGTAACCTGTGGCACCTGTGGACCTTCATATTGGAACGAACCGTTTCTTCGGATGTGTCTCCTGCTGGTTGTTTTGTAAATCTGCTCATAATATGAAACAAACCACCTCTATTGCCATACTTTTTTACACACCTCCATATGGACATGAACTGTGTGCTTGCGCACTGATCCCATCCGTACCATTTTCCCTACCCTCCTATCTGCCTCCTTGGCACATTGCCCCCTCACAGCGTGGTGAGCGCTTCGCCCAGGGCGGTCCTAGGGGGATGGGTCCTGGTAACGCTGGGTACGGCAGGGTCCGTGAGGAGTTTGAGGGCCCTACTAAGAAGCCCCGTTTCTAAATACTGCTCTGATGCTCCCAGCCGCTCTATTTGTATAGATTCTCCAAAACGAACATGTTGAGTCGCATTTCTTGTATTTAAGTTTCAACTGTTGCAGCATTTTAGCCAGGCAATTTACTCATTTTATGACAGTCAATATTTTCAATTTTTTATTTTGTATTGTCTGTAGTGTGGAAAGAGGTCACCCTTGTGTGATCCAGTAGTTCTTTCTGACCATGTATAATTTTCTTTTCTAGTTGTATTATGCTCTGTGAGTCGTCGTGAAGTGATAACTGTAACATTTTTCTCAACTTCCTATGGCTGTGTTTTGTGCCATACATTTGGAGTCAAAGCATGTATTATAATAAAGAGACATTGGTTCTATCCGGACAAACCTTTTAACATTTATTCCTAAAGTTGAATCATGCAGTATGATTAAAAAGTAAATCCCAACAATGGGTGAAATAAAATAGATACATCTGCCAAATTAGGCCTTAAAGAGTCTATGTGTTATCTCTGCCACAGTCCTGGCCTTTTAATTAGACGTGTACAACAAAATCTTAAAAAAAAAGTGTGTGCCATGCCTGATGCAGTTATTGAAAATACCTGTCTTTATCTTTTACTTCTTTATTTTTCTTCCCGCAAATTCAGCTGACTGACAGGCCATTATTCTAAATCAATATACTGTGTTGGAGTTTTTGACAGCGGTCATTATGGATGTGAAAACACTGAATGATTGAAAACTTAGTTATTGTACAGTGCAGGAGTCGCAGTGATTTCGGTTGCACATCTTCACAATCACTGCTCAGACAGAACAAAGATCTCCTTTTTTGAGACTAAAACTTGTCATTGATCTTGATATTTACGTGGCCGCATCGGCTTTTTCAGCCGTGCTTCAGGACATCAGAAATACTACACATAGAACCTTTAAGACGGCCTGTGGTTTAGTTTGAAGCCGACAGACGTTCTGCTCACATCACTCTGTCAGACATCGTCCACAGAAGTGTGTGCTTATTGACTACGTTTACATGCAGTTCAGTTTGTATTGGAATGATTCTGAGCACCGTTCAGTCGTTTTTTGAAATCTGGTGCGTTCTTATAGACAATGGATGACATGAAAACTGCGCTTCCAGTTTGTGTTGCCACTTTTACAGCTTTACCGTATTATGCTTCTAATGACCCGACACTTTCTTTGTATTTTTCATTATATGTATAGTAGTTCTGTAGATGGACCAACATTTGCATGTACATTTTTCAGTCAGCAGTTTACATTCATCAGCTCAACTACCAACATGGCAACATGTTGCTGCTGTTATAAGTTAATACATTTTTTCCAATAAGATCTGCACGAGTGCACTTAGTGCATTGTTGCTACAGCCCTAATGCATATAATGATGCTTTTAGCCCCACTTTTGCTTTTTTTGGTAATGAAGTCATTTTATTAGACAGCCTATGGGTGAAAGTTGGTGTATATGCTGACCTTTTAGTGACAAGTCTAAAAGAAGTTGTCGTTCAGCATGTATGTGACTGAAAGCTTTGTTCTGTTAAGTTGGATATCATTAACGGCTATTGACAGCCGTTTACTGTCTCGGTAGAACAGACAGAACTGCATGTAAACGTAGTCATTTTCACTGATGTACTTACTTTAGGTGGAACAAATATCTACAAAGGTTGTTTGTATAAGTAAATTCATAGTAAAGCAACTGACATAAAATCTTAACTGATTTGAGTGTCAGTACAGTAGTTTCACTGTTTGTTGGAATGACTAGATCAGCCCTTCTATGACTGGAAAAGGGCTCATTTAGAATTATGGAAACAAGTGTTGAGTGCTTTGAAAGCATGATATCCAACAGAATCATAAATGCTTCAACCATAAATGTGTCAGATTTGCTCTGTCTGATGAAGACGTCACGCCTTTTTGATGACAAAGCAAAAAAAAAAAAACTAGCAATGGGTGACATCTTGAACAGAAGTCTGACGTATTCTGGTCATGTATCGAGTTTATCTACATGCCACTAGTTTAATTTTTGAGTTGGCAGTCACTCAGTGCTTAATGTAGGAAATGGAAACAAGTGCCTCTCTGCACAAGTAGTGCTTCATCGTCATGATACTGCAAGAACAGAAGAACTTCAAAGACCCTATTTGTCAAGGCATGGGATGCCCTGGTTTTCAGGGTTATAAGCCAGTAAAGCTTCAATAATTAGGTTATACTGCAGTGAGATTCAGACACACTCTTAGTGCCTGATGGCATGAAGTCCATCAGCATCCTTTCTAGTAAGCTGAAGGTAGACTAGTATCAGTGTCTTACAACAATGTGTTGTTTTATTATATTTAACTGGGGTTGAAGTGCTTTTATTTTCCTCAGAATTGCCTTAGCTTTATTTTGGGAGGGGTGATCTTTTCCCGACGCACCATCTCACCTGGTCTTATGTCATTATTTTGATGACATACAGCAGTGCCCATGGACTACAATCTTTTCTTTTTTTTTCCTGCTTTTCAGCAGACATGATTGTCTGTGGCCTCCTTAACCTCATTGTAGCAGTATTATAAGAACCAGCAAAAAATATCAGAATCCATTTAATGGTGGGGTAACTTCTTAAGCGCAGACATTGCATCTGCTCTCTGGAGAGATATTTCAGGAAGATGAAAACAATTGGATACTAATAGTTGGTATTATTTACCTTTGGGCATTGAAATTACATGAATAAATTTGGCACATTGATGAATTATGAAACCTATCACTTGTGCAACAATAACTGGACATTAATGTACAACAAATGGTTTCAAGCCCTTTCTGTTAACATCCTGTTACTACTTGAGTTTACATCTTTTATTCTCCTGCCCACTCTGGTACCACCAGTACCTGGTTAGAAGTATATTTAATGGACAGCACCATCCATTCACAACTTGCTTCTGCAACCTTCTATCAGAGTTGTGTGGAAACAGGAGACAGCTTGAAAACTGAGTGTAAGTAAAGTTGTAATAATTCTTATTTCATATAGCATGAGTTTCACTCTGACTTTCTGTGGACTATTGAAGGTGTATACTTTATTGAATTGTATGACAGTAGGACTTTTGATACTTTAAAAAAAAAAAATAATTAGACCCTCCAGAAAAACGCGGGCAATAATCCTTGATTATGCGGGCTAAAATCCTTGATTATGCGAATGAATAGGCAGGGTTTTTATGACATTTTATGTGGGGAAATTGCGGAAAGTTGCAAAGTGTGCGAATAGTTGTGAAATATGCAAAAATATGTGCGATTCACCTGCCGTCTGGCCGCGGAGTGATGTGTCCTCTAATCAGACACTGGGACTGCTGCGGGGTTACTGGACTGACAGCCTGTGCTTTGGGACGGGGAGGAGCTCACAGAAGCACCTGCTGCTTGTTGAAAACACAGTAGCTGCAGAATGAGCCGAGTTTTCCTGTCAGTCTCCAAAACGGCAGAAAAAGTCGCTAGATTTGTGGCTAGTCGCTTTTGACAAAAAAAAAAAGTCGCTAGGACGCTTTGGAAAGTCGCTAAGTTGACAACACTAGTGCCGCGCTCTGCATCAGCTCGTGCTTCTAGTGTGTGTGAATGCGTGAACTGATGACGTCAGGCCGGGCGTCACATAAAAACTCACAACTCCATTTATATCGGTTATAGTTTTCTCATTTTATGCGGAAATTGTGAAATCAAGCGGGACCCGCATATTTCTCTTTTTTTCGTGGAAATGTGAGATTCTTGCGGGAATTATGCGCTGTTTTGTGGGGATTATGCGGCCTTTTGGGAAATAATTGACCCCTGCATAATCAGCGGCATTTTGGTGATTAATGCGGGAATTCATGCGATCGCATAATCGCGTTTTTCTGGAGGGTCTAAATAATGCTTGAATCTGACTTTCATCCTAATGGTTTTTCACACAGTTTAAACATTTGGTAACTCTGGAATCACTTGCTTTTATGCTCTTTTTTTCAACAGTAAAGGTCTGTCTAATGGCCGACTTTCTACTTCTTATTTGTCATTTAGCCAAGGTTTGCCATAACAATGGAGTAATGAAGACTTTAATAGACTTTAAAATCACCTGCAATGTACCTGTTAATGTATCCTGCACAATAACTAAACATATAAGCATAAGAATGGTAATCTTTTTGCTTAGTTATAAGAAAGCTTTCATCATGCGGTATCTGACAACGTGCCAGAAAAGGCTGCAAAACAGGACTACAACGCTTGGCTGCATTTGGTAATAGAACTGGATGTCATGGAGTGTTCATCTCAAATGTTACGTGTGTTTGTGTTATGTACATTTTTTCTTTAACAGGTATGACCGGCTTTAAAGATTTTGGACTGTGGAGGAAGTTGTGGCTGTGTAGTGTGAACTCAGGAATGCTTTAGCTAAGAAACCCAAACACTGGACTTTTGGAGATTATCTTAGTGAGATTCACAACATCATAAACGCAAGATTAAACAAGGACGGACAGTAGTTTGTGAATAGATGTAGTGTGGATAAAATGTTGGGCTTTGGTCCTAATCCAGCCCTGTAGCATTCCTTTTGCATTAACATTTTGGAACTACACAGGTAAATACCAACTTTTTATTAAATATCAAGAACATAGCTGACTTTGAAAGTTGTCCCTCAGAACATTTTTAAGCAAGTTGGTGCTTTTCTAACGTTTACAGTGTAAACTCTCTTCTGCAAATAGAATCCTTGTTCAGAAATTGTGAATAACACAATATTAATATTTCTGAAAGAGATTGATATAAAGTTTAATTGACATAATTGTCATTCATGTGACAACTTGCCTGATATTATTTATGTGGCACATTTAAAACAGACCCTGACCCAAATAGCTTTGCATTACAAAAATAAGATAAAATTACATGAATCATTGTACTAAAGGTGAGGAAATCAACATCTGTGTGTGTTGCCCTCAATACCAAATTGATTTTAGTTAAATTAGATTATCTGGAGAGAAATGTCCACAAGTAATTTTAATCTGGAACCATTTGTACCTTTTTTAGATCGTGCTCTTATTTATGTGTTTAAAAATGACACACTAAAGCTAGTGGAACATTAAACCAACAACTTTTATTTGCTGTTGTTTATTCCAGATTTTTAAATATGGTTTCTAGTTGCATGCTTATTTTTGAGATGAAAATTAAATAGCTGTTTTAAAGAACTGATCATTATTCTCATGGTTAAATAACATGTTTGCTAGACTTCTTTTAAGTGGAAGTCTTTTCTCCCTTGATCAGGGTTCATGAAGTAAATTTAGGACAACAGCTTAAACTTTAGTGCTTGTTAGTAGTTTGAGTGTTGCAGAAGCAATGAACAGATATTTAATGTTAATAAAAAAAATAACCTCTACAGGAAATAGTTTCCAGTGGAAACACCAATACCATAAACAAAAGTCAAATTCCACCAATATTCATGAGACCATGCAACACCTAAAATCGGCTAAAAATTTAATTTATATGGAGCTAATAAAAATTTGTATGTGAAGTTTAATATATACATAATAATGTGTAATTATAATTGGATTAGTATGAAGTATTTTGTCTAAGCCATAGACAGGATCTGAATATCCTTCAGAACTTTACTTGACCTAAATGTAAATTTAAACCTTGTAATGTTATGTCTGTGTGTGTTGGTGTTGTGTACACTTTGCTTTTCTTTAACAGGTGTTGGACTATGAAAAGGAACTTTCCAATCCAAGACATTCAGAGTCTGTAGCTTTGGTTGGAGCAGTTTTGTAATCAAAAAGCTATCACTCTGGAGGACCAGATAGAAGAAAAACAATCATTTTTGATGGTGGTGGATCAGTATCGTGAACTGTAGCTTGGAAAGCTGGCGGATATTTGGTCATTCACAAGTTCTCAAACCTGAAATAATGTAGCAGACTGCACAGTGAAATACAGAGGTTCAGAACAAGGACTCTGACTGCCAACATGCTTTGAAATGGAAATCCAACTCTTGACTCCTTAAAGAGATGTTTATAGTCAACATTTGACTAAAGGTGGCACCAAGTACACTTAACAGACTGAGAAGATGAGTTACAGAGGTGTGAAAGAGAAATCGTCTGTTGTTTACACATTTTCATGACATTAATGAAGCGAAACTGGAGGCTTTGATGTATATTTATGTAGAAAATGTCTTTGTCAAGATGTGTTTAAAGGCACCAAACAGATGCTAGCAAACTTTTAAGCAACTGACTGAGATGTTCTCTATTGCTAACACATTTATATACCAGACATTCTTAGTTGGGATCGACCGATTATTAGCCTTATTAGGCCGATTGTTTGGCATTTTTTCAATTTTTGATGATTTTTTTTTTAACTGATTATTGCAAAATATATGAAGTGCACTATTTTGGCTCTGATGCAGTCGACCGTCTGTTTCTGCATTCACTCTGCAGTCTAAAGGAAGTGTCCCGTCCACAGCTCTCTGATTGGTTACATGTCCTGAGACAGCCAATCACTGAAAGCCATACAGCCAACCAATGAGAGCATTAGCATAGCGGGGCCGCTCCAGATATGTTTCAGCGGTGAGGTAGAAGATGTTGCTGAAGTTCTAATAAAACTCCACCATCTTCCACAAACATAACTAGTTTCTCTGTTACACAGAAAATGCTCCAGTAATTCAGTTCTTCATGTTAACAAGTGGTGCAGCTGGAACTTCTTTGTGTGGCTGCTGTGGCTATTGCTATGGAGCATGCTATGCCTTGTAGCCTGTGGCAACACTATCTAAAATGCTGTAGCATTTTTTAAAAGTATGATTAACTTTAACAGTCTTTGCTGACAGATAAGTCTCTCTTCCAGAGACTGAACAAGAAGCACAGCCAAATCAGGACACTGTGTCTTAGGCTACGCTATAGGCTAACTTAGTAGGCAGCAACAGATTACCCTGGAATAGTTTTTGGAAAACATTAAGAAATGGTGCTTTAGATTTGAGCCTTCGTGGGCAACAAAAATGACAAAACGGTAGATCTAATGACAGGAGACAAACCAGTCAGTTGATCTCACGGTAGAGAGCATCGTAGCGTCATGAACGCTCAAATATCACTCCTGTTTCTGTTGTCCGTATTCAGTTACAGTAATCCTAATTAATAAAGGACCCCAATCGTGACTGACAAGTTCCCTGCTGCCACATGCTGTTAATATGTATCTGTTTCAAATATCTGACATCCGCCTTTCTTAACAATTAGCATCGGCCCTGAAAACACCTTATCGGTCGATCCCTAGTTCTTTGCTGACAGTTTAGACTGTAAAATACTTGCATTACAAAAATCTGAATGAACGAGAAGCAAGCTCAGGATTTCCAACATGCTGACTTAGCTTTGCAAAGAGAAGCTTTGAAACCGTTAAATCACTTTGTTAGTGATTTATTAGTGCATCAAGCACATCTAACATACTGTAAAGTGATTATACTGCTGAGACTGATACATTGCAAACACTTTTTCACTTTGCATTGCTGCATAAAATTGAAATCAAAGCTTTGACTTTTAACTTTCAGAAGAGGTTTGCATCAAGCATTTGTCAAATGATTCAAAGTACGCTACATGAATATATACTGAGTTTCATTAGAGGATATCCCTGTTAGGGGTGTAACGGTACAGGCATCTGTTCCTTATGTCACGTTTTCTGTTTCTGGATGCACAGTTACTCGCTCTGTGTGTAACATGTTTTCGTCCAAAAAAATAATTTTTTAACTTCATGTGCAAAAAGGAAATCACAGGAGATGAAACACTTTTTTAAACAGGCTCTGATGAAATGATAGTCTGCTGCCACTTTTTTAATGTAAGTATTTTGTGACATTTAAAAGTTTACTTCCAATTCCCTTTACTGTAGTATTGCAGCATAGCTGCTGTTTATGTTGGTGCAGTCAGTCAGCAGTAGTACATTAGCAGGTTCAGCCATGAAAGCTGAGCTGCGACTTTGACAGTTTTGTCTGAACTATGTGTTCTCGATATTTATTTTGGCTGTTAACAGGTCAGGATTTTCTGATTGGCAGAATTTTAGCTTCACAATCTCAATAGTAAGAATTATAGCCAGTTAGGCTCTTTTGAGTATATAGTTTTATGCATTTTTTTTGTTAATTGAACTTGTAGCTACATTCTGAACCATGAACCTTCTGTACCGTTACACCCCTGCTGTCTGCACATTTTGAGTTTGAACAAAGACTTTCCTCAGGTTTTAACTTTGAACCTGTAGAAGTTCTTTTATAATCCCTGTCTCTAAAAGCAAAAACTACACCAGTAAACCTGACCAACGTCCTATTCACCAGCGTACCTGAGGCAGGAAGTCCCATGCCCCTTACTGTTGAAGAGAGGATGGCGTGTTGTGCCCGTGTGGTTGTGCGTGTTTCATGTCTTTGGGTAAATGAGGTGCGTTAGCTGCTGTCAGCCAGCTTGTCAAAGACGGGCTGCCCCAGTCCACAGTAGAGGCTCTTCTCTGCAGTTGGGTTACATTGACGATGAGTAGTTCTGCAGAAGTCAGTGGACAGTAAAGCCTGGATTGTTTGCACTGCAGCCAGAGGTATGCTTACACAGATCAGCCGAACACGTAAGGTAAGTGTCCCATCCATGTTTATAATACAAGATGCACAGTTGTCCCATAACTTAACTCTTTGTGTCCTCTTCCTCCCCGTCGCTGCTCACAGTGACGTATGCAGGCTTCTGGCATCACACTTACAAAGAATGGCATCACAGTGCAGATCTCTGTTCCTCAACCTTTTTGTGTGTGTGTGGCAGCGCTGTAGCCGTGCGGTGTGTGTGTGTGGTTGTAGTACTTTGGCCTCTCTGTATGTATGCATGAAAACAAGTGTGTATGGACGGCTGAGTCACTGGTTCAACGTTGGTGTCCAAAGGCAGATGTGTGCTGCAACAAACTGTTTTCAAGTGTTTCTGTCCTTCTAGCATTGCTGGGGTTATAAAAACATTTAAATATAAAACTTTTTCTAAAGCAGTAGTCTTGCACAACCGTACAACGTATTTGAGTTGTTTTCTTTGTTCCTTTCCTGAATTTGTTTATTTTGCCGGAAACATTGCTGTATTTTGTAGCTGATTAGTTGTGTGAACAGGCAGGTTGTGTGTAGCAATGAACAAAAAAAATCCCAATCAAAACCCATTTCTTCAATTTTTTCCACCGTATCGGTGTGAGAAGAATCCTTCATTCCCTTTTTATACCTCTGATTGTTTTATAGTGATTCTTCTTATTGGAACGTGACATGAATAGATTATTTCTGCTTTAGTACATTTTTATTGTATTATATAATATTTTAACCACACTGGTTGTACTTCATTAAGTACACTTGCCCTGCTAGCTTTGTTAGCTTAAATTAACAGAAAAAACATTTCTTTAATGTTTATGTAATGTAATTTATTTTATGCTAAAATAAGAACAGTAGAGCAGCCTGCACCTGCATGTATTCATTTAATTTCTGGAAATATATCAACTACTGATTACAGCACAACCACTACTGAGAAATACAACAAAGAAAGGTTCACTGCTGTCAGTAAATGGTCTGCTGTGGTGGCTGTTGAGCAAACGGATATTTGCAAAGTTGATTTTTTTTTTGGCCATCTGAACGTTGACGTATGGATCAAATTGAAGCCAACTGTGAGTCAACAGCCAGTAAATGTTCAGACAGTTGGACTGAGCAGCCTCCATTAGTTTGGAACAGTTCAAAGTTATGAAAATATGGAGACTTTCTCTTCCTCCTGATACTAGAAATAACGGATTAATTCTGGAAGACTGTGGATGTAGCGCTTCTCATTTTCTGAAAGTTACACCAGTGGTTGTCTGACCATTGAGAATCCAGTCAGATGAGAGCAAGTCAACCAACCAGTCACCTGCAGACCTACAGTTTAGTTCATCTCTCAACTTCATCCTGACCTTCTCTGTCAACATGTGTGGAACTCTAAACATGACCTGTGCTGGTACTGGGTTGGGACGTATGCAGTGTTTTAAATGAAACGTGTCACGTAGTGTTTGGGTGGCTCTGGGTGGGATCGTAGAGCTCTTTATAAAAATACGTTTAATTGCAGTACTCACTACAGACCTCTGAGCTCCTTTCATTCTTCCAGTAGAAACCTCTGTGACTTTGTGTGTTTGTGTGGATGCGGTTGGTTGTGATTTTGTTTCTTTCTTTCTCTTGACAAATGCAGCAGTTCATTTCAAACAGACAGATATTCTTCCTTAGTCTTCGTTCAGCAGATTTCTTTTAAGTGAAGAAAAATCTACTGTGGCTTTACCTCCAGTGAATGTTTGACCAGACTATTCCATCTGTAGTTTACAACAGAGAAGCCTCGTCTTTAGACAAAACAACTGTAGTTATATTCATATTAGGCTTGTCACGATACTAGAATTTCAACTTCGATACCGATACCCAGTTCAGTATCGATACTCGATACCATTTTGATACCACACGGAACAAATTAAAGCACAGGCTTTTGTAATTTGCTGTAAAACCATTTTTTTATTGGGAAAAACTTCTGTATCATTAATACAATATTTTTTAAAGATGTATGAGGTAGTGCAAAACAAAATAGTACATCAGTATTTAACCTCAATTTCAGTGCTCATGAAATGATTGTGAGGGAAGGTCATACCTAGGATTTAGCTGTTTGAGAAGTTGTTTGAACCCAGATTTCTCTACTGTGTAAATGGGGATCATATCCATGCACAAATACTCTGTCACAGCCCTGTTTATTTTCTTTGCTTCTTGTGACTTTGGATCATAATGTCTTTGCTGGTCAAACACTGCTGTTAGCGAAGGCTGTTGGTGTTTTAGTGTCGCTGCAGACGGTCGACTCTCTCCACTCTCAGCGTCACTCTGGAGCTATAAGAGAAATGTCACACTTAGACGCAAATATGTTTATCTCGTTAAATTAAAGCAATCAATTAGGATTACTCTGGCTGCGGGCATGCCTGCTAACGTTGGCAAAAAGCCCCATGTAACGTTATGTTTTAGACTAGCGCTAGCTAGCTAGCTTAGTCGGCTAATGCCCTGGCAGCGTTACGTTGCCGTTTAGGATGTAAATACAACTCCGTTCAATCATGATGAAACGGGAGCTTACCTCACGAAATTTTGTGACACTCGCCATGGTTATATTTCTTCATTCCATCGTGTTTTGCTGGTAGTAGCAAGACATTAACAAGCCTGGACATGCGGTGAGTTTGGAGGGGGGGGTGCTCTACTGTAGCAGGAGCAGCAGACCATAGGAGCAGAGTATCGATGGTATCGATACTATGGCAAGCTAGTATCGTATCCATTTACAATGTTTAGGATCGAGTAAGTACCGAAGTATCGATATTTTTGACAAGCCTAATTCATATGGACCAAGAACACACAAGACAGGATTTAATCAAAACAGGTTTCAGTCATTTCCTCAAAACGGATTAATCCTGGATTAAATACAGTTCCTACGGTGCTGCTTCATGATGTGGAGCTCTTGGGCTGTATTTTGTCACCTTATCCAGTCCTGTGATTTACATCAAGTCTTTTTCAACAGAACAAACATCAAACTACTGATTGTTGACCCGTCTGTGGTTTGTTGCCAGAAGGAGAGACATGTAGTTATGTTGAAAATAATCATTTTCATCAGTGCTCAGCTGAATGTAGGAACACATGGAACTGTTCTTCAGCCGTCGGTGCTTCAGCTGCTCATGGTACTTTCCTCTTTCTTCTCTCAGTGCCGCTCAGTTCTCATATTTTTCTCTTTTCTGTTACACGTGATGCCGAGTCATGCCAGTGACCAGCCAGCCATTATAAAGTACACTTCACCTCGACTTCCATGTGTTGCTTGTATGTAGGAGTGGTTTTGTAGCTGTGAAGAGTCGAGGTCTGACCAGAAGTCTATGAATCTCTGAACCTCCGATGAGGAGGAGACGACGCTGAGTTCAGCCTGTGGAGGCTGTCATGTATCTGTCTGCACTGTGATCCATTTTACAGCAAAACCTTCAGTCCCAATTGGCCAAAATCTTTTCTCTAATGTTTGAGTGTGATGCCAGAATGTCCTTTTGAGCCTTATCGACCTCGTCTGAAAGTCTGACTGACTGACACTGAAAATGACCAGATAAGACCCAGTCTGTGTTCGGTTCTGGTGCCGCTCCGTTTGGGGTCGTCCTGCAGTAAAACTCCCGACGTGTCAGCATGAAGTCAGGCTTCACAAGGCTTTGTACCCGAATCCTACCTGGATTCAACAGATCTGAACGTTGTTGTCATGAATTTGTCTCGTTCCCTCTGCAGTCTCTAAACATGAACTTCAGGGTTTTGAGAGGTCTTCAGTAACACACAGTTCATAGCACACATTTACACTCCTCACACTGACGCACACGACACATTTGTATTGCATGTTCACACTGTAGCATCATGACCTTTTTTTTCTTGTAAATATCCAGTCATTGGTCACACAAACACATCAATACAGTATGCACAGAAACACAGGCTTTTATGTTTTTTTAAACATGGAAAATAAATAGTTGGATTAAGTAAGATGAAGCTGCTGACCAGTCCACTGCCAGACTCTCATTGTTTGTCTCTCGCCACAGGAGCCTCGACCAGTCGCAGGAGGCTGAGAGTCCACACCGATAAACCAAGGTAAGATCTGCAGTAGTTAAATAAATAACGTTTGGATGAGCATCTTTTGCTTCAGACACCCTCTAGTGTCACTACTTTACCTCCAGTTATATTCCTAATTCTCTTACCTTATGTTGTTGGCAACTGTCTGCCAGATCTCTTGATTCAATCACCTTTTGTTCTTTGTTCTTTAATCCTCTGTCACTGATTAGCAACTACGCACAGACTGACCTCTGTTCACCTCAGTGTTTACATGTAGCCCCCTCACTGCCCTCTGACCATCATTATTAAATGTTTGACTCTGCAGATGTTCTGGGCCTGTGTGTGTGTTGGTAAACCCACCATATACCAGAATACTAACACCCCACTGCAGCAACATTTGCATGAGGATGTCTGAAGCCCAATCCTGAAATTATAATTTTTATTTTATTTACTTTTATTTATGCAGGTAATCTCATTGATACACTGGGTCTCATTCTCTGATGAACACTAAGGAACCTGTACTAGACAATATAACACTGAGTTACAGACAGGTTCATGACAAAACACAACGTAGACATCAAAATGGATGTGCAATAAAATTAAAGTGTGCAGATATAAGAATCAGTCCTAAAAGATGATATTTCCATAGTATTTAAAAGATGTTTCAAGTCCCCCAGGGGATGATCTGGGCTAACTGTGAGCATTTTTATTTTATCAGCATCAACAGGAATTTAAGCGCTTTACTTTGTTTACCTTCATTGACAAACAGGAAATAAGCCTCATAAGTGTCTGTTTCTCCCACACTATTGTTCAAAAGTTTAGGGTCACTTGGAAATGTCTTTATTTTTAAAAGAAAAGCGTTTTTTTTTTAAATGAAGAAAACATTAAATGAATGATAAATCCAGTGTAGACATTGCTAATGTGGTAAATGACTATTCCAGCTGGAAACAGCTGATTTTTAATGGAATATCTCCATAGGGGTACAGAGGAACATTTCCAGCAACCATCACTCCTGTGTTCTAATGCTACATTGTGTTAGCTGATGGTGTTGAAAGGATAATTGATGATTAGAAAACCTTTGTGTAATTTTGTTAGCATTTCATTGCCTATTCATCAGTTATTTTCTCAGTTAATCAGTTATTTTTTTGCCAGAAAATGGTGAAAAAACATAAATGCCCGTCAATGGTTCTCAAGCCCTGACACGATGCCTCAAATGACGTATTTTTAGAGATATTCAGTTTACTGCCACAGAAGAGAAACAAAACCAGAAAAGAATTGAGATTTTTTTTTCTTAGAAATCAGTCGAATGGAATCGAATATCAAAAAAAATGGTTGATTATTTGAATCTATTAGTGGACAACTAATAGAGTAACTACTGTAGACGTCATCCTCTAATCAGGTCGTCTTATATTCAAGCCAGTAAAAAGATCTTTATTATTTTCACAGCCATATTATAATCATTAGTCATTTATCAATCAACAGTCGTCTTCTTGGAAAAGTGAGCTGTTTCATAAATAGTGATTAGGGCCGTAATAAGTAAAATAAATCATTTTTAGCAATCATCATGCTGTGTGTTTGTGAGTAAAATGTTGCATATTTAAATCCTGTTTTCCTCTCTTATCCATGTGTTTGACCTTCAGTGTAGCAAACGACTAACAGTTGTTGTTCTTTGTTCCTTTCTCACAGATAAAATGAAGACTGGTGTCTGTTAAAATGCCAAAACTACGAGTGACTCAGCGACTGTGGAGCCGCCAGGATGACGTCTGTTAGTTCACCTGCAGGTTATTATTTCTGTAGAATAGAAACTGTTTAATTATTCCCAGAAAGAGTAAAGTTGCCACCACCATAGATACAGATAGATATGCAGTAAGTAAAAAATATAAAATGCACAGTAAGTGTAATATACGCACTCTAATTCAGACATTAATTAACCTTTCTATAAATAGACATTCTGTTTGCAGTGTTTTAGTGAAATAGTCTGAGCTGAATTCCTGTTTTTTTTCAGGTGCTGCAGTATCAGAGCTGGTCCAGCAGAGGGCGATCAGGCTGCAGTCCAGAGGAGGGACGCTCCGTTTCTGACCTTTAATAATAAATGATACAAACCTGAGTTTTGTTGTTTGCATTTATTACAGTGCTGATAATAACGATCCCCTCTTTATGCAGGAATTTAAACCTGATGAGTTCAAAGTGGACTATGCAGTCTGGTTTTAGCTGAAGCAGGTAGAATGTGAGGATTTAGGTTGTTCTTCACTGTGATGCTTCTCTTCACACCGTTTGTTCCAGGCGGCCTCTGAGCAGCTGATTAACCCCCTCCTGCCGTGACTCCCTTCAGTGCTCCGGCTGAGAGTCCAGTTAAAGCTAAAGGTGCAGTGTTTCCGCCGCAGCATCACACTTGTTTCCCCGAGTGTTGGCTGTCAACCCTGGAGGACATCCAGCTGAAACGCAGCAAGACGATCCGGAGGAGCTGGAGCCTCCAAGCCAATGTGGGTTCAGTTCTTATCGTCTGACCTGAGCTGCACTCCCAAAGACTCGTAAACAGGCGATGAGGGGTCACTGAGGGGTGAGATTAGTATGAAAATAATAGACACAAGAACCCACCAAAACACCAGATAACAGCTTAAACTTCTTTAACTTTATCTCAAAAGATGTTTTAACCCTCCTGTTGTCTTCATTTACGGCCACCAAAAAATATTATTTCCTTGTCTGAAAAAAAATTCAGCAAAAAAAATCCCTAAATGTCTGAAAATTTGCTAAAGCTTCAGGAAGCAAATTCCAATAATTCATTCAAAGTTTCCCTATTAATTATTATTTAAAAAAATCCCCCAAATTTGGAAAGAAAATTCTTGTAAATGTTTTTTAAAATGAGAAAATCTTCCAAAAACACCTTATAAAAACCTAAAGTGATTACATACTGGTAAAAATAAACCAAAAAAATTAAATTCACAAAAAATCAACCAAAGTCCAGCAGAATTTGCTGGATTTTGCTTGATTTTCTTTGTGAATGTTCTTAAAGAAACATTTGTTTATAACATTTTTTTTTCACAAAAAAATGTTCAAAAACTTCTCAAAAATGTTGAAAATGTGGACGTCAGAAGTTTCACTGTGAAAATATATATTTTTTTTCCCACATTTTGAAACTCAATTTCACCTGCAGGGCGACACGAGGGTTAAAAACATCTTCTCAACTGAATGTTGAGTTTTTTTCAGTGTGATAAGCAAAAACACAAGACAAAGTATATAAAGCTTGAATTAGATTTTTCATACATCAGTGAATCCAGCAGAACCTTTCAGTAGACAATAGGACAAATAATCCTTTATTGCTCCCCATGTCAGGGGGAATTTCCAGTGTTACACGTTTCAAAACGGCACTAATCACACGTACAGTAATATGTAAAATATAAACAAGAATGAAAAATGAATAAATGCAGTGTTACTGTACTGTGAATGACATCAGTATGAAGTGGCGTTTGGAGTAAAAGTGCAAAATTCCAGCAGTGCAAAGAATTGTGCATATTTAACCATGGTTTAAGATGATATAAGCCCAGTTTATGTTAACATCAGCTAGTGGTACAACTCTAATATCAGAAAAATCTACTGTAGTGTAAATCAGTGTGAACAAACAGGCCCTGCAGCCACATGGCTATTATATGAATATTAAATATTATAATCAGCCTATTGTTAGTCTGGCGTTCATAGTCAGGTTTTTTAATTACAGTTTGAATTCATGAAGTATTTAATATTTTATGGATTAACCTGCTGTTTATTTTTTGATAAACTTATTCTCTGCTTCATACATAAGAAATCGTAAAATGTTTGTAAAATGAAAGCAGTCACGTTTGAGAAGCTGCATTCATGAAATGTTTGGCATCACTGCATGAAGTATTAATCAAAATAGTTACAAAATCACTGCCCACCAAAAAAAAAAGTGGCACTCTAATATTTCATTGGACTGTCTTTGGCTTTGAGTGCAGGAATCATTCACTGTGACATTGTTTCTATAAGGTTCTGCAAAGTCACAGCATTTATTTCTGTCCAGAGTTTCACTAATTTTCCACCAAGATCTGATACTGATGATGGAAGAGTCAGACAAAGTCTTCTCCAGAACATCCTAAAGATCCTCAGTGGTTCTGAGGTCTGGACTCTGTGGAGGACAATCCATCTCATGCTCCCTGATCCACTCATTCTCAATGTGAGCCCATGAATCCTGACATCGTCATCTTGGAACAGGAAGAAAACCTCTGTTGATGTAAAGACCTGGTCCTTCAGTATCTTCAGGTATCAGCTGACCTCATTGTTTGGAAACATAACGTTGGTGAACCTGACCAACCCCAGATCATAACCCTAACCCCCACAGGCTGGTAGACACTAGTCATGATGAGTTCATCACTTCATCTGCCTCTCTTCTTACCCTGATGCCCCCATCATTCTGGAACAGGGTAAATCTGGACTCATCAGACCACATGACCTTCTTCCATTGATCCAGAGTCCAATCTTTATGTTCTGTAGCAAACTGAAGCCTTTTTTTCTGATTATTCTCACTGATCAGTGGTTTTCTTAGAGCTACAGCTGTTTAGTCCCAATCCTTTGAGTTCCCTTTGCATTGTTCATGTAGAAATGTTCTTACTTTCACTATTAAACAGCCGTGAGTTCTACTGTTGATCTCCTACAATCATCTGACGGTTTGTTCCTGGAAGATGATGGTTCTCTGCTATCCTTCAGGTTTTAATCATGCATTGGACGGTTCTTAACCTGATTTTAGTAGTTTCAGAAATCTCCTTAGTTGTTTTCTTTGCTTGATGCAGGCCAATAATTTGACCTTTCTGAGACAGATTAACATCCTTTCCATGTCCACAGGATATGTCTTCCAACACGGTTGTTTAAAAAATGAGAAACATATTTATCACTGCAGTCAACAATGGAAGGATCTTATTTATTTACTGAGTTAAATCCAGGTGGTGATTTTTATTTTGGACAGCCAGTGTATTAAAACCAGCAAAATGTGTTTAAATCAGCTGAAAATGTCCTTATTTTGCAGATATTTGCGGCTGTTTTCACCATTTTTATGGTTTTTGAACCTGATCACTGTTAAATTACAAATAACTCAGAAAATCTAAAAACTCTGCATTTTTCACAAAGAGTAATTTATTCTTTTACTACTTTTGACTATAAAATAACAAAAAATTTACTGCAGCAGCAAAAAATATTTATCATTTAACAGATGTTTGCTATTATTTGAAAGAAAAATGATTTAAAATTTTACAAAAGTTACCTGTTTTGTTAAATTACAGAAAAGATCAGATAGCCCTTTATTAACCCCACTGTGTGGAAATTTGCAATTAGTTTTATGATTTTACAACCAGCTAAAAGTATTTAAATCAGCTAAAAATGGCATTATTTTACACATTATTTCCATGTATTTTTTCAAGTTTTACCATTTTTGAACCTGACAGTATTTTATTTTGTTTTCATATTGCTGCTGCTTGTGTTTTATAAATATTTCTGGCAGTGTATTCAGTGTTACGGCGCTGCATGGAGCCCTTTGCTCCCGTTCCTGGACCCCCAGTCAGCAGCTGTTCTCTGTAAGCTGACCTGCTGGGAGAGCAGCTCCGGTACGAGGCGTCCACCTGACCAGCTGCAGCCATGCATCATTCATGGACATGCATCATTGATGGCGTCCGCTGCTCACAGGTGGAGCTGCGATCCTCCACTTCCACCCCCCGCAGCCTGCAGTCTTCCTCCACGTCCAGCTTCCTGCCTGCGGTCATGTTGTCGCTCTCAGGCCGCTTCACGAGCAGCAGCAGTCTGACTCCCTAACCTCCTGGAGATCCATGAGTGGCCCCGCCGGAGCTGCTCCCCCCACAGCCGTCCTGGGCCTGGGCCTGGACGTGGGCGGACCGTGGCACCAGAGGAGCAGAGCTTTGGTCCAGACCTTCCTGCTGACCGGCTCCATGCTGCCTCCTCCTCCTCCTACAGCAGCAGCAGGCGGCCGGCCGGACCGAACCCCCCTCAGGCTGCCGTCACTCGTATCTGCAGCCAAAGGACCCCGAAGGAGGAGCAGCATGGCCCGGCTCAGGTCAGAGGGAACACTAAGAGCCCTGTGGATGGCTTAATATTCTGGTATTTAACCCTCCTGTTGTCCTCATTTACGGGCACCAAAAAATATTGTTTCCTTGTCTGAAAAAAATCCAAAAATTCTGCAAAAAATTCCCCAAATTTCTGAAAATTTGCAAAACCTTCAGAAAGAAAATTCCAATAATTTCTTAAAAGTTTTATTTTAAAAAATCCCCCAAATTTGGCAAGAAAATTCTTGCAAATGTTTTAAAAAAATGAGTAAAAACCTTCCAAAAAATGAGTAAAAATATCTAAAGTGATTCCATATATATACCAGTAAAACCTCTATTAGTCTCTTAAGAACATTCACATAAAAATCAACCAAAATCCAGCGAAATTCGCTGGATTTTGGTTGATTTTTATGTGAATGTTCTTAAGAAACATTTTTTACATCTTTTTTTCCCACTCAAAAATATTCAGAGATTTCCTAAAAATGTTAAAGATGTGGGCATCAGAAGTTTCACTGTGAAATTATTTCGTTTTTCACATTTTCAAACTTTAAAACGGGTCGATTCTGACCCACAGGACGACACGAGGGTTAAAGATGATCACAGCTGCAGTCGTGTCAGAGCAACAAATCCACAGACATTTAATATTCTGTACAACGTATTGGAATTAGAGGCTTTATTGTCATTTTACTGCAGTGCAAGAGAGCAATACAATTAAATTTAAACAAAGTGTAAATAGATAACGCAATAGGACACGTTAAAACTTGTACTCAACTTTTAAACAGTGAAAATAAATAATTACTAAAACCAGAACACAAGAAACGTTTCTCACAGAACATTAAGGAAACATTAACTTACTTTGTGCAGGTTTGTCAGATTGGATTGAAATAGTTACTGATTACAAGCTACATGGCAGCAATAGGTGTAATCTGATTACTTTAACCTAAAAAATGACTCCGCTACTATGTGTAACAGCATAGAAAATCCCCCAAATGACCTCGTTTCAGCTTGAAATTTAATGGCTGTTTCATGCTGTCTGCTGTACAATTCCATTTTACAGTACAGCACACTGTTGTTTTCCTTCAAAAATGCATTTTAAGCTACTTTCTGTACATTTCTGGTTCTTTCTTAAGATATACAAGTACTATCTGTTGCTAAACAAATAATGTGTACACCTATGCAGTACCTTTAGCAGCAATAATAGTGATAATGAATCTCAATTTTAGTAAAGAAAACCGTTCTAACGTGTGATGCCATAAAAATGAGTGGTGTCCACTGATTAAACACAGTCTTTCTGCCTTCTGAAGAGGGAAAAAACAGACATTCACAAAGAGTGTGATGCAGGACATATAAAATTAGATTTTGATTGAAAATTTAATTAAGCTGCCCTATTTTTGAGGCTCAGTGGAGGTTAAAATGAAGCATCAAAAATGGACACGGCCAAAACTATTTTTATTGCCGTGAGTAATTATTGTTCTCCTCAAAACATTTTCAGTGTAAATAACATGAATTTATAATATTGAGCATTTACAGTGGGTCAAATGAAATGACCTTCATAGGAACAGACATTTTAAAACTTACTGAAGATATTAATGAATCCATTCAAAGTGTAGCAGCAGGAGTTCAGATTGTGTCGAGGAACAGATATTGTGTGTCAATTCTTAATCTGCAACGTAACCACTAACTACAGATGTCATATGAATTCAGTGGAGCAATATTTTCCTTTAAAATGTTGTGAAAAGTAGCAAAAATATGTAGCAGTTCTTGAAAGCTGTAGCGAGGCACAGGTCACCGTGTGGATGTTATAAACTCAGTCAGTCAGAAACAAACTGCTGCTTTTCTTCTCCACATACACTACCCACATTATACCATGTTTTCCTTGAAGACTCACACTTTTATCCATGTGCTAACATAACTGCACAAGGGTTTTCTAATCATCAATGAGCCTTTCAGCACCATTAGCTAACACAATGTAGCATTAGAACACAGGAGTGATGGTTGCTGGAAATGTTCCTCTGTACCCCTATGGAGATATTCCATTAAAAATCAGCTGTTTCCAGCGAGAACAATCATTTACCACATTAACAATGTCTACACTGGATTTATCATTCATTTAATGTTATCTTCATTGAAAAAAAATCCACCCCTGTGGACTTATCAGGACTTATCTGTCAGAAATGATACAAGGAACAACTGATTAAATTGTGGGGGTGTTTGAGTCCCATCAATTCCTGCCGCCTGCTACATATTTAGATCACACGATTCGGTGTCCGTACATAACGTACACATGCATAACACACGCCTGTGCTCAGCGCAGGTCATTGTGTTTGTGGGTACATCTGTATTAAATGGACACATTCTGTGGTTCTGTGATTTCTGCTACAAATTTCTTCCAAATTTCCACCGTCGGAAATGATACGACTGAGCAGCCTTGGAGGAGTGCTGCTCTTTCTGAGTGCTTTTCTTGTCATAATTATAATATTTTTCAGTAATCCCTGGTTTGCTTTCCAGAATTCAAGGGATCTTTCTGCATGGAGTTTGCATGTTCTCCCTGTGCATGATTAGGTTTTTTCCAGGTTCTCCGGCTTCCTCCCACAGTCCAAAAACATGCTGAGGTTAATCAGTGACTCTAAATTGTCCGTGGGTGTGAATGTGAGTGTTTGTCTGTACATGTAGCCCTGTGACAGACTGCTGCCTGTCCGGGTGAACCCTACCTTCACCTTCAGTCAGCTGGGACAGACTCCAGCCCCCGATCATGAGGATTCAGGTCTATAGATAATGGATGGATGTCCTGCTGACTCAGTGGACTACAATGCCCATCATGCCTGTGCGTCAGAGCGGCTCTGGAGGTGATTAATCCGCCGTCCGTCATCTCTCCCACCTCCACTGTCGCCACTATTCATTTCAGCAAAAGTGCCTGTCAAAGCTTGAACCCTTGACTGGAATTACAGCGTTTCCTCCCGTGTGTCCCAGTTTGACGGCTGATCCAGACCACCTCCGAGCCCCCCCACTGCCGGCCGCCGAACAGCGTGTCATAAATCTCAGGCGTGGAAACCGATCCGATCTGATGTGGCACCCTTCACTCAGAGGAGGCGGAAACCTGAGCGACACGCACACACTTCCAGCTCTTAAACACACACCTCCCTCGACGAGGATTTGATGGCGTCGCCCAGGCAGAGCGGGTTTGAATGACCGTCACAGAAATGAGCAGAACCAGGACGTTCTGATGTGTGAATTCTTAAAGCCTGTCTTCTTTTAGCTGACGTGCAGGAAACATCACTTTAACAGCAGATGAATCAAAAAGCTCATTTCCAAATTCACTGGTGGAGTTTTTCCACTCATAAACAACCTTAAACCAACAACAAACTCTTATCAGAGCCAGAAACTGTCCTTAAAGAAAGAGTCTTTACATTTTCAGCTTTCCAGCAGCCCTTAAACTGAGGAGTGTGTAATTCTGTCAGGAAAATTAACACAATCTAAGCCTACAGGTGATTTTTCAGGGAAAGGACATTACATATTATTGAAAAAAATGGCAAAAAAATAAACCATTTGAACCAGATGCTGTTAAAATAATAATTTTAAAAAATCATTCATTGTCACAACTTTAAAGTCAGGACCGACTCAGCTGTGACCAAAAAATTCAGACTTATTCAGCCGAACTGCAGGCAGTGTTTCCATAAAGCAAAGAGGAGACGAGTATGGAAACAAATCTGACAAATTAGAGCTAAACAGAAGATACTGGATCAATAAAATAAATGCAACATGGCTTTTATCTTTTGGTTTTTATCTTTTTGTATGTTTTTTTTATCTCTTCTGTTGTATTTATTTTTCCTGTAAAATGACCTTGGGTGTGAAGAAAGGCACTTACAAATACAATGTATGGCTATTATTATTAATATTACTATTATTCAAAGACAGTTGTTGGAAGATACATTCAGCACAGTGAAACATCTTTCTACAGCTGATGAACAGAGGCTCAAAACTGGACTAAATATGGTCTGAAGTGACAAAAAACTGTCCATAATTACTCAAATTGCCCACAATCACTGAAAAATTAAGATTTTTGACTGTTTTTTAGGTTACAATTTTAGACTGAAAGGAAAGTAAGAGCGCATGTTTATATGTTGTTGTTAACAGATGGTTATTGCTGAGGGGATGAATTCCTTTTATAGATGTTTTTTTAAGGCTGCAGTTTACGTCCAATGAGTCAGACTAAGTTGTCTTTTACTCTTGTCCTTTACGTTTCCTTTCTTGCTTTTCTCTGCAGCTTCAGTGAACCGTCTCTTCTCACCCCAAATGAAAACGTCCAGTTCGAGGGATTTTCCAACAATCGTCGTTCCAGCGTTCTACAGAAACGTCCTCCACCTCCTCCTCCATTCATGAAGTCCTCCGGTCTGCTGACCTGCAGAACCTGCCACCCGTCCGGACCCAACCAGCCTGGTCAGCAGCAGGTCCAGAGCTGCAGCAGGCCGACCTACATCCACTTCTCCCAGGCCATCCAGCCCAGCTCCAAGCCCCGACCAGCCAGACGACATTCACACAACCCAGCGCTGAGCTCCGAGGCGGCACAAGGAGACCTCCGGCCCTCGGCGGCTCAGTATCGGACCTCCCCGTCCCAGGAAGAACCTCTGTCTGTGGTGGGGAAGCCCTGTCTGCTGAGCTGCAGCCAGCGTTCGGCTGCTGTCGGTCCGAGTCGAGCTCAGCTTCACGTGTTTCTGCCCAGCGAGGCCGAAGGAGAGGAGGCGGACAGGGAGTCTGTGGACGAAGGATTCATGGACGACCTGGACAATAAAATCACATCTCTGAAGCTCCAACAAGGAGCCAGGAAGGCAGTAACACACCACTGACTTTCAGAACATGATGGTCCTGTCCTCCTTATTTAGTGTATTTGAAGCTGTTTTCTCATGATTAAGTATTATTTTATTCAGGATAGTGAAACTAGAGGCACAACACAAAATTACAGGGGGTCCTCGGTTTACGACGTCATCAACCTACGCCCTTTCTTCCTTATGTCAGAACTGATTACGTGGAACTAGTTGACGAGCGAAGCGGACAAACACGTCGCCATGACGGCTTTGTTTACTTTCTCCGGTTGTACGTCACCTTGGATTGTGCTGAATTCACGAACCTTTTGCCCTTCATTATGGCTCCCAAACATAAGTCAGACTCTTCTGATGGCAGAGCTTCCAAGAAAAGGAAAGCCATGGAACTTAACGTAGATATAATAAAACGCTCAGAACATGACTTTTCCAAAGAACTGAGTAATATCGTGATGCGTTTAACGGCTTTGTTTACATTTTCCCTGGAGTTCCGACTTACGTCGAAAATCAACTTGCAATGATCCGTAGGACGTAAGTCGAGGACCCCATGCATATTTACAGTTAAAAAATTAATGAAAAAAAATCATGTAAAATAGTGGAGAATATCTATCCTAATTACAATACATTTTCTGGCCTAAATTTTATCGGAGAACATGGGTATTTTTTTGACTTTTAAATGTTTAATGCAGGAAGTTTACATGTAAAAGAACAAAATGACAATTAAAAAAAACTTCACTGATCCCTCACCAGGGAAAAAATGAAAATTGGATCTAGTCTCACCAGTTGTACCTCCAGTACTTCACTTGTGTTTGAGATTAGAAGAAAAAATAAGACATTAAAAAGACAGAAAGAACTGCCACTTAAATTTATGAAATCATGATACTACTTATAATTTACAATAGCTATACTATAAAAACATAGATAGATTCTTCTTCTTATTATTATTGTTATACAAAATATTTCTCATTTAACAAACAAATGTATGTCAAATTGCAGAACCAATAGTTCTTTTTGAGTTAATTCTTATTCATCACATCCAAATTTAGAAGTACATTTTTCTACTTAAATTTAACAGTTTCATCTACTTATTTAAAAAAAAAAATCTTTACAAATGTGAATTTTATGGTTATTGACAGTTACAGGTTTTTATTATTATTTTACATCAGACACTTAAGCTCACCATCTATTTTTGTAATTTTATTGGTGTTTTCATGTATTTGAAAAGTACAGGAAAAAATATAAAATGAAAAGCAAAAGAACAGAACATCAGTTCTTTTCATACTAATTGTCAATACTTGTATGCAATTTTATACAAACATTTACATTTTACAACTAGAATTTAAAAGTTTCATCTGTCAAATATAACAAATATTCTAATTAACAAATTTACAAATGTGTTTTAACAGTCATTTTATGTCATTTTCTGTAAAAATGGGCAATTTTGTGGTTAATAACAGTGACGCATTTTTTAAAATTAGTTTCCATTAGACATGTTAATTTAAAGTTTATTAATATTTTTGTGTATTTCATGAATAAAATCTGTAAAATTGCATTATTTTTTTTTTACAGTGTAGCAGTGCTTTGAACAGACCCTTCCTGTTTTAACACGACAACAACCAGGCCCGGGATGGCTAATTGGGAGGACCGGGACAATTCCCGGTGGGCTGGTCTGATGTTTGGGCCGCGAGGGCCAGTGTTCAGTCCTGGCTCTGGGTTGATCATTCTGCTGCTACCGATGTTCCTGGACCACCTCCACTGGCAGCTCTGGTTTTTATATTTTTTTGCAGACGCACCGTCACGTGACACGTCCGTGCCATAGCCTGTATAGAAAGATGGACGTAGCACCCGTGATGTCACCCGTTCGTTTCTGCACTGAGAATATTTTATATACAGTCTATGGTCCGTGCACGCGGTCAGAGGTGTTTCAAAGACAGAAAACAGGAAGAGCAAAGATGGTGGCAAGAATTAAAAAGAGGAAAGCTCTGGAAACAGACGCAGCCGAATGTGCAGAAATTGGAAACTTTTTCACTAAAGCTCGCGGTTTGAAACGACAAATGAGGACGAGGAAACGGATACGGACTTTGTTGAACTTTGCAAACCACCATTCAAGTTAATTATCAAATCAATTGTGTGTCATTGTGGCGTAAAACATAACGTTATATAATTTAAATAATAGTATGATGCTGGGAAACTTTGCCCTGTAGCCCCTCAGAGTCAGAAGAAAAATCCAGAACCAAGCAGCAGCCAAGAGCCACAAGTCCAGAGTGGGAGGTAGGATTGTTCATTGAGTGAATATTATTAGAATGAATCTAATGAAGAGTCTGGTGTAGACCTGCTCTATATGAGAAGATGGTTCAGCTCTACATTAATGAAACTGACCTGACTGCTTTGTAAAAAAGGGGAGATTTGAGCTGAGAGTTTTGACCATTTTAAAAATGTGATTTAGTGTCAGAGGCAGAGCCAGTAGTGATGAGGGGATTACTGCTGTCAGTGTGGAAGGAACAGGTGAGCTGTTGGAACAAAGTGAACAAGCAAGCATTAGTTCCAATACTTTCTATGCCCAAACCATAGTCGTGACCCATTTTATTTTTTATCATTACAAGATAGTAAATACACAAAGCCCACAACTGAAAGGGAATAGGATGAGATAAAAACATTTACTTTCATTACTGATGTTGTTCAGTTTTAATAAAGTTCATGCTACTTTTATAAAATGATGAAAGTGAATAAATTGTATTTCTGTGATCTGTGTTTGATTTCTGTCTTTTCTCCTGTCATCCAGATGTTCAGAGGGAGCTGATGCCACATCTGGTCCAGCCGATGGAAGGTCTTGAAGTTCTCTGACTGAAGATGGTCCTCTGACTGGATTTAAGGTTCAGATGCTCAGGAACAAACTCCACCAATGAGCCAACAGGGAAGCTTTAGGTTTATGAAATGTTGCTATGAAGCATGAAGACTAAACTCTCCACAAGGATCCAAAATAATTTTGACTTCTACATGAGTTAGGTAAAGTTGGAAAGATATTCACGGATTCGGACTTCCAGCATCAATAACTCATGAGATATATGTTGTCAAAACATAAACGACACCTCTTTCAAATCATTGTAAGCTAGACAATGTGCTACAAGGCCAATTTTATCAAAGGTCGCTGTCTTTAAAGCTGCAGAAATAACATTGGCGTCTATGGAGCTGGCGCTGTGATGAGTGAACAGGGACCGTCTGCAAATAGCAAAACCGCTGCAACAGCGAAAAGAGACACTACACAAATATTCAATAACTTCACTCTTATACACTGTAGAGCCACCAAAATCACTGTAGCCATGAATGGGCTGCGACTGGTCATACTACAATTCTTTCTTTGGTGCTAAATGAAAAATCTGAATTTTAAGGAATTTTTATTATTATTATTTTATGTGTATTAAAATTCAATAGATAGAAACTTTATTATCAGATCAGAGACCCAAAATTTGTTTTACATGTTCGGCAGCTTCGCCACCCACAATAACACTTGACAGACATTTAACATATAACATTAACATATAAGACCATTGTCCACTCGCCATTATCCACTATAATTTGGTTTTGTAGATTGAACTGCAGTTTTAACTATTTAATTTAAGGATGGACTGATGGACAAAGGAGTTTCTTAATCGGACTTTGTTGAAGCCGGGTACACGGTACCGACGCCCTGATGGTAGCAGCACATATTCCGAATTTAGAACATGGCTAGGGTCGGCGACAATGTTCTTCGCCAGCCGCACAGTGTTGTTATGATATGAAGTGTCATATTGTCCATGCAGGGGCTGTCCCACTATCTTTGAGCAGATCTTAATCAGCTGTCTCAGTCTAGATTTAACAGTTTCAGACAGAAGGTTGTACCACAAAGCATTACAATACTGCAGGACACTGAGAATGACAGAGGTGTAAAACAGAAGGAGCACCTGACGAGAGGCTCCGAACGACCGCAGGGGATGGAGGAAATATATTCTTTGCTTTGTCTTTTTACAAATAAAGTCAATGTGATATTTCCATGATAAAGCTGAGTCTGTTGTCACACCCAGATATTTAAATGACTCCACTTGTTTAATTGGTTCATTGTTTATGATAATAGGAGCTATAGTAAGTGGTGCTGAACTAAATACCACTTCCTCTGTTTTTTTGGTGTTTATTTCCAGAGTGTTGTTCCTGCTCCACATCACAACCTCGTCAACTCACTGTTGGTGCACCTCAGAACTGTCTATGTCTGACATTAGTGTCAGCAAGACAGTATCATCAGAATATTTGATTATGAATTGATTATTAGAGGTTGCACGGCAATCATCAGTGCAGAGAGTGAAAAGCAAAGCTGAGCTGACACAGCCCTGAGGGACACCGACAGAGGTTATGATGGCAGAGGACAGTGTGTCGTATACCTTAACCAACTGGACTCTGTTGATGAGGAAAGATGCTTATCAATGGATCAAATATGGATTACTCCAATAACTCCACTCTTACACACTGTACAGTCACCAAAATCACTGGAACCATCAGTTGTCTCCTGCTGGTCATACTACAACTCTTTGTTTGTCGCTAAATTAAAAATCTGAATTTTAAGGATTTTTTGTGTTTTTTATGAGTATTTTATTAGTATTACAATTCAATAACTGCACAATAAATGTACCCAAATGTAATAAAACTGGGTCCCTAAAAAGAGTGGGTGATCATTTTTATCTGTTAAAAAAAATCTGTCACTACAAAACAAATTCAAAACAATGGACAGTTTTTCTGGAATTATTTTTGAAACAGTTTTGGATCCTTACCCCAGACCAAAACCGTCTTATATCTGATAAGAACCTAACTTGTGTACAGCCTCTTCAACTGTGGCTGTTGCACAACACACAACACCAAGGGGTATTTTTGTATTACTAATAACATAATCCATCCATCCATTTTCTATACACTGCTTTATCCTCACTAGGGTCACGGGGGGTGCTGGAGCCTATCCCAGCTGACTCGGGCGAAGGCAGGCGACACCCTGGACAGGTCGCCAGTCTGTCACAGGGCTACATATACAGACAAACAATCATACTCACATTCACACCTACGGGCAATTTAGAATAACCAATTAACCTCAGCATATTTTTGGACTGTGGGAGGAAGCCGGAGTACCCGGAGAAAACCCACGCATGCACAGGGAGAACATGTAAACTCCATGCAGAAAGATCCCAGGCCCAGTCCGGGATTTGAACCGGGGATCTTCTTGCTGCAAGGCGAAAGTGCTAACCACTATGTCACTGTGCAGCCCTAATAACGTAAAAAAAATTCCTTAAAATTCAGATTTTTCATTTAGCAACAAAGCAAGAGTTGTAGTATGACCAGCAGGAGACAATTGATGGCTCCAGTGATTTTGGTGACTGTACAGTGTGTAAGAGTGGAGTTATTGAATTTTAATACTCATAAAATAATAATAAAAATTCCTTAAAATTCTATTTTTTCATTTAGCATCAAACCAAGAGTTGTAGTATGACCAGCCACAGCCCATTCATGGCTACAGTGAGTTTGGTGGCGCTACAGTGTACAAGAGTGAAGTTATTGAATATTTGTGTAGTGTCTCTTTTCGCTGTTGCAGCGGTTTTGCTATTTGCAGACGGTCCCTGTTCACTCCTCACACGGCCAGCTGCATAGACGCCAATGTTATTTCTGCAGCTTTAAAGACAGCGACTTTTGATACAACTGGCCTTGTAGCACATTGTCTAGCTTACAAAGATTTAAAGGAGGTATCGTTTATGTTTTGACAACATATATCTCATGAGTTATTGATGCTGGAAGTCCGAATCTGTGAATATCTTTAACTTTAACCTCACTAACGGAAGTTGACTCACAACGGAAGTGCGCAGCGGCCAGAAGAAACGGGGGACAATATTTTCTGACGGACTGTTTTGATTGCGGGAGAGTTTAATGAGACGTAAGTAAAACGCTGCTACTCAGTGATTGTTATTAATGTTGTTATGTGTTTTCACAAATGAGCAATGTTGGTCACCATGTTGAAATTGTCATAACATTCTGTATGTGCTCTGCCATCCATCATTTGATTATTGTGAAACTCCCTCTGCAGTAAGTAGTGTTAACTGCTAGCCTTACGTTGGTAATGTTTGTAATTCAGATCAAGGTAACGTTAAAACTAAAACTAAAAGACATAAAACTAACATTACCGTCATCACAAACAAGTCAGCATGAGTCATGCCATGATAAACAACCAGATTTCTGGATTTCTTTCCTAATAATTTCCTAATAATAATTTTAAGAATAGCTCAGAAGCTACGTTCCCTCTCTTTAAATTATAACAAAGTTAATTCAGCTACATTACTTCCATTGACCATGAAGTAGTAAAAATTGCAGAGCACACTACTAAACAACACTTAAGTTTCATCATTATACACTCCCAATTATGTTAGGTCAGCAGAGGTGTATATTGTCCCGCCTTTCCATTAATTTTTGCCCAAGTGGCTTAGATCTGGTGACATCTAGGAAGGTCCACCATTCTAATTGTTGGCTTAATGATATATATTTTTTATTTACACAGTAAAATGTACTGTCCTTTTTGTGGATCCGGCCTGCATTCACTAAATGCGTCCTGCAGTTCATGTGGCAAGGACATCAAATTCTTGCATCATGCTGATAAGCCTGGCACAAGTGGAGGTAATTTTTTAAAAAGGATTGCACACCTGTCAGTTGGTCTTCTGTGGTGAAATAAAGTCTATCTATCTATCTATCTATCTATCTATCTATCTATCTATCTATCTATCTATCTATCTATCTATCTATCTATCGATTACTTATTTTTTAAATTAGACTAAGACTAGAGTAATAGTATGTAAATATGGACTGGAATACTGAATGTCTAAACAACAGTATTATCAGTGATCTTTGTCCTCTCCTAATGATATTCAATTTTGACTCTAAAGAAGGAAGCACAGCAGCAGCAGGAAAAGGTGCAGTGGAGGCATTCCAGAATTTTCGGATTTTAAAAGAGAAGGAGAGACAGTCATGCTTCACAAAGAAAAAGGCACAACGGACAGACAACGTGAAGGTAACCTGTCTTTGCTGATGCAGTCAGTCATTTTGTTATAGTTAGGTCTGTCACAATAATCAATAAATCAGTTAATTGTACATTATATGAAAATTAACTGTATTTTGCTGGCTTCAATATATTGCCATTTGCATGCACATTTGTTTTCCTTGTCTCTCTCTCTACCAAAGAGACTGCATGACTGAGACTGAGAGTCAGTGTTGTACAGTTCTTGCACACTGTTGTCATTGTTTTTGGGTGATTTATGTTTTATTTATTTAGAATATTTAAAATTTCTTCTTCACACGCCAATAATAATTTTAAATATTCTTGAGAAATAAAGGTTTGTTGCTTTTGAAAGGGTGTTTTTTTATTAGTTTGCTATTTCATCACTATATTAGTAGAGAATTGGTCTCAAAATAACAATGACAGTAACATCATTTATCACAATAATTTCTGGGGCAGTATATCGTTTAGCAAATTTTGTTATTGTGACAGACCTACCTAGTTATAGTTCATTCTGTCATTTATTTGCACTGTGCCAGTGAACTCTTTAATAGTAGCCTTCATATTTGTTCTTTAGATTTCAGTTGCTCTTATGGGACTGATGAATGGAGTGCTGAAACCTGTCAGAGGAACAGCTCTACCGCTTGTTGTGAAGCCAGAGCTGGATGCAGAGCAGTTGCACAAAGCTGCTGTACAAAAAACGAAAGACTTAAACCTAAATTTGCAAAGCGGACCCTTCTTTCTTCTCTACCCTGATGGTGCAAAGATAATAAATATACCAGGAACAGAAACGCCCTTCACTGTGAAAGGCTATAAGGAGGCAGTGGGAAAGGCATACCAGCGCATTACAGTGTACATTTGTACAGCTGAAGATTTTCTTACCTATTGTAAGTGATTCTGAAATAAATGACGAAACAAGAGGAGCTTTCTTGCATTAATTAGTATCTCTACATTATAGTCTTATTATGTCTGATGTGTTATTTCACAGCTCAGGAACCAAACTCAAACAAGTCCGATTCAGACTCAGAGGTGGTCATTACAAGCAGAAGCGCTGCAGAATTCAGTTCAGCTGACACAGTGGTGAGTGTAACATTTGCCATGTTCTAAATTTGTAGGTTCTTTGTAGGGCTGAACAAAATAATAATTGCAATACAAAATCCTATTTTTAAATAGCTAGGAGTACAATATGTTTTTGAGATGTGTGCCAGAATACCACTTTGACATAATTATTGTCATGCTGCACAGATGTTTGGTCTGGCTTGATCATCATAATGTTAGCAGTTATAATCACAATAACACTTTTAAAACTCCTGCAGTGAAGGGCGTTTCTGTTCCTGGTATATTTATTCTATCAGTCAAATGTAAGTGCTACAGTTTTAAATCCTTTTTTTTTTTTTTACTTCCAGCTATGGGAACCTACTTCGAACAGCAGCAGTGCTGACGACAGAGAATCATGCATTGATTCAGAAGTGGTAATGTCTTTCTTTCTTCCAATATTTTGTGATGTAAATATGTAGTTTTGCTTGAAAATATTCTCACATTTAATTTGTCCTACAATACAGGGTGACCCAAAAGTTTGGAAACAAAGTTTAACTGCAGTGTCTATTTGAGTTGGGGGTGCATGAATTCACTCTTATTTTATCCATTTTTGTTATAGCATAATAAAATAACTTAAAAGCATAGTATTTGCCGAGTGCAATAACTCGGAAGAAAATGAATAGAACCATAAGGTCCAGGTATGCTGGAGCAAAACTTCAAAATGCAGGCCATCAGTGTCAGATTTCAAAACTCTTGATGGTAAAGTATCTGACAGTTTTAATTTTTTTTAAACATCCAAAAGTACTATGAGACAACATTTACTGGCCAGTTTGAGGAACCTTCATAAGAATGAATGAAGATACATTCCAGAAGATACCAGTGTAACCAGTTGGTGGAAACGTTCACAACTTTGTAAAAGAAACAAACATGAACATGTCGAAATATGTTTGTTTTACACTAATCTGTTACTCTTCTGAATATATCTGTGGTACTGATTTATTGAAATAACATATTATTTGGATTATAGACTTTTCATTTGTTTCCAAACTTTTCGGTCACCCTGTACATTTACTGTAAGTGATGTGTGACACACTGACCTAGAGATTCATGTAATCTTCTTGTACTTTAGAATAGTGCATTTCCTTCCAAATGGGACATCTGATAGCATAATTTATGATTGTAACACACCTGTCTAATCCCTGTTATGGTTTGTGAGACAAGTTATAGGGGGAGTCAGATTTTTTGGGCCACTTAAAGGGATAGTTCGGGATTTTTGGCATGAATCTGTATGGCATCCCCGTCAGCAGTGTTGTGCATTCACACAGACTTACCCCCGACAGCGTCCAGTGAGCAGAGATCCTGTCCGGTTTTGGTCCAGACGAAGGTAGTCCGGCAAGTTTGCTGGGGTCACGAAAATAAAGCGTTTTTCTTCTCAAACCAATATGTGTTCGAAAGAGTGATGTATTTGCATCACAAAACCGTTGTCTACGAAAATGTCAGATCTCGTAAACGTTTGGTACTATTTTCTCTCCCTTCATATCACTCCGCGCTGCCTCCAGCTGGCAGCCGCGCACCACTTTTGTTTTGTTTGGCAGTGTTTTCATGCTCAGACCAGCGACGCTAACCAGCTAACTTTAGAAAATGGTCCGGACTTGTGACTATCCAGGCTGTACCAACAAAAATGTGGCTGCATCTCCGCACTTATTTCAACGTTTTCCCGTGGCGGACGTTGCTCTGAGGCGACTTTGGCTTATTTCTCTAGGCTTCAATGTAAACACCAAACTGGCTAAGGTTAAAAAGCTTTGTGTTTGCAGTGCGCACTTCAGCAACGACGACTATGTTTCTCCAAGCCCAGGACAGAGGAAGAAACGTGTTGGAGTGCTGCTGTCCCTGCACCGCAGATAAGAACATAGACCGCAGTGTAATAACAAAGTTGTGCCGCAATGTTTTCAAGCGAGCGGTTTTGTCAAGAATCAGCAATGTAATGTGTGCAGCAAATCACTCAATGTCATATTACCAGTGAAGCTTTTACAAATCATAACTTAACAAAATCTGACTCCCCCTACAACTTCTCTCTTGTGATGACTACATGCTTGATACTTCACACAGCAGCAGCAGAGGTGCAGATGTTGTAGCTGAGAAAGTTTGGAGGTTGTCACTTCTTGCATTCCCAAAATAGTAGGGGAGTCAGATTTTGTTTAGTGACAAAAGAAGCTGAGAGTAGCATAGAATCTCCCCCGATGCCATTTAGGGTGCGCACATACGGATGAGAAGAGGAGGAGAAACATGTCACCTAATCATATTAAAAAGGAAAACATGTCTGCAGGTCGGTACTTAATCACAATTAACCCGAAAACAACAGCAAAAACTGTAAACGTACAACAGAAAACCCGTCAAGTGGCCACAGAGTGAAACGTAAGTCGCACGTGTTCACGCGAACGGGGAGTCAGATTTTTCTGGGAAGTGTAAAAATTGTACAACACTGGTCTGAGGCATGAAAGTCCAGGGCTGAAAATTAGTCCCACTCCAGCCCTGAATGCTGCTCCTTTAGAATAGAATAGAACTTTGTCATTGCAGCAAGTACAACGAAATCCACTAATCGTTAATAAAAGCTGTTCTACGCCAAAACTCACCAGCGGATTGACTGAATGAATGAGGAAATCAAACATCGTGTGTGGCTGAAAGAGGGTGGAGACAGAGAGAAATTCGAGGTTTCCTGAGATAAACCTGGTCCCAGAGTCTGTTACTGCGGTGACTGACCGAGAGTTTAAGTTACCTCTCTTTGTGAAACAGGCTAGAGTTACCCCGCTTTCCCTGGTCAGAGTTACCTCGTTTTTGAAATGGAAAAGTCAGAGTTTTCCTCATTTCAGGGTTAACAAACTCGAGTTTTCACTAAACCTGCTTCGTGAAACAGGCCCCTGTTGATGTTCATCTCTTGATATTTACATCAATACATGACGCGTTTACTTAAAAATATCATAGTTTTTTTAGTTTTTTGGGGGGTGGGTGGGGGGTGGTGGGGTGTATGGGGGGGCGCTGGGCGCGTGCGCACCTCCCTCCGGGCGGGGGTTTGGGGGGGTCAGGATGGGGGGGGGGGGGGGGTGGTCGTGGGGGAAGTGGGGCTGTTGGCCGGTGGAGCGCCGTGGGGGTCTGCTATGGCCCATTCTGCTGCGCGGGCCTTGGGGCTCTGGCTGTGTCGGCGGGGGTCGCTCCGGGCTCCTGGGCTGGGTCTCCGCTTGGTGGCTCCTGCGGGGGGGCTGTGTGGACCTCCTTGGGCTGGAGGAGACAGCTCCCTCCTTTTGGTGGAGGTTTTCATGCATGCCAGACCCACCACACCGGCACCTACCAAAACTCAATGGAGTTTGTTCCTCCGGTCGCTGAGTCAGTGGAGGTTGCTGGGTTAGTGTCTGTGGATCTCACTCTGCTTAATCTATCTTTCTTGTGGTCTCCTGACATCTTCATGATTGATCCAGTTGGGATTTTGTCGTATTTGGTGTTTGTGAAGGGTTTTAGATTTGTAAATGGTTTTAAGGTGTGAATTAAAGAGCACAAATAAATAGAATGCACCTTTTCTCTTAGAACACTGTCTATGCCTCACCTTTCTGTCTGTCCTGTGTTTGTTTTATGTTTCACTTGGGTGTGCACAGCCCTCAATGGCATAATGCAGGAAACAGTTTGAAATGAACATGGTAGGTTAATTTGCCATGAGGACAGGTGATGGTCACAGTCACAAAGAAGAAAAAAATTGCACATGAAGCTTAAGCAATGACACCATGGTTGGTTGGTGTCATTTTTGAGCAGACTTGCAGACAAAAAAAGAGAAAAAAAGAAAAAAAAATGATCAGAGACATTCACACCAGTGGTCTGCTAGAGGTCATTTTGTAGAGCTATTGCAGTGCTCATCCTGTTCCTCCTTGCACAAAGGAGCAGATATCTGTCCTGCTGATGGGTTGAGGACCTTCTACGGTCCTGTCCAGCTCTCTTAGACTAACTGCCTGTCTCCTGGAATCTCCTCCATGCTCTTGACACTGTGCTGGGAGACACAGCAAACCTTCTGGCAATGGTACGCATTGGTGTGCCATCCTGGAGGAGTTGGACTGTCTGTGGAACCTCTGTGGGGTCCAGGTATCGCCTCATGCTACCAGAAGTTACAGTGACCCAAGCCAAATGCAAAACTAGTGAAAAACAGTCAGAAAACATTAGGAAGGAAAAAGTTTCAGTGGCCTTCACCTGTAAACTCATTCCTGTTTTGGGGGTTGTCTCATTGTTACCCCTCTAGTGCACCTGTTGTTAATTTCATGAACACCAAAGCAGCTGAAACTGACTGAAAACCACCTCCGTTACTTACTTGACCAGATCAGTGTCCCACATGTTTCACTGACTTGATGCAATACTTAGATTAAAAAGTGTTCCTTTAATTTTTTTGAGCAGTGTATGTTTTTGTTATATTACCATGTCATCTGTTATTGCAAAGAACTGCTCAATATTTAGCATCACTACCCAAGAAAAATGTCTCTTTGGCAACAAAGTATTGTTTATATTATTTGAATTTTTTTAAACATGTAATAATATATACAGGTTAAATTAATAAATGAAATTAATAACAAATACAGTATCGACAAGTTGAATTTTATATTTCAACAAAATTTAAGTATATATTTATATATAGTTATATTTATAATATATATTTAACTGCATATAAATATATATATATTTAAAGAATATAAATGTATAAAATAAAGTAATTATATTTACATTCAAACAGTAAATATTAAATAATAGGAATAAAATTCTGGATGTTGAGGCTCCAAAAACGTGTAAAATAAATGTCCTAATTAAAATACATTTTAATTTTCTTTACTTGACATCATTTGTGGTTTTTCTTTTGAGTTTTCACATGTTTAATACGGGGAATTTACATAATTCTGATAAGATAAAACTTTATTGATCCCTCACTGGGGATTTTCACAAAACAAAAAACAGCAAAAGGGATATCACTAGTTTCATCAGTTTTTCTAAAAAGAAATAACATAACAAAATTAAAGCACAGTCACGTTTAATAAAAGTACCGAGAGTTTGGTTGTATTGTATATTGCATTGCTTGTTATAACAACATTAATTAGAAGAAGACGAAGAAGAAGGTTCCAGAAGGTGGCGGTAATGTAACGTCCATTCTGCCGTAATACGTAAACGAAGAAGAACTCAAACGCTCTGCAACAAACCAGACTGGGTCCAAATGTTGGAGTCAGGGGTCACCGTTTAAACATTTTACAGCTTTAGAGTCAGTTTTAAAGCACTTTGTTGTGTTTTATTTGTAAAATCAGAGGGTCGAGATTTAGGAGCAAACATGGCGGCTACGGAAACTGGCGATGGACACCAGCATCTGGCCACCAATCAAGTCCCGTCTGTCCAAGTCGCTGGCGCGGTAATTTTCTGCACGTTGTTACGGTTCTTTACTGCACTCTGTATAACATTTCACTCAGTAAACACAGTATTTCCACACATAACTGCTAACGGATGAGTTATTTATCCAGTGTGGCGGTTGTTTGGTGGCGTGTGAGCATAAAAAGCGGAGCTAATGTTAGCCGGCTAACGAGCAGCCAGGGAGGCGTGGAGATTTTTAACCGAGCTAACGTTAGCTTAGCAAGCGATGAGCTAGTTCTGCTTTTGTTTACAATAAGATATCAACACAACATGGCTGAATCAGAGGAAGCGGCTCACACAGAGGTAAAGACTGCTGTTATTTCCAGACCAGCGCCAGGCTGCAGATGTTGGTCGCAGCTGTGCAGCAGCAGCAGCGCTGCTTGTGTTTACATTGCGAGAACAAGCTAACGTGCTTGTTTGTTTGATGAAAATGCACGATCAAAACACAAAAATAACGTTTAGCATCACCATGTCTGTGCTAACGTGTGTTTTGGCAGTCTGTGTTTGACTGCAGTCGTCACTTTTATTCATGCACGTCGGCTGTGATTACTCTGGAGCTAGCTGCACTGCAAAGTTAGGCAGCTAAATTTTGCACACGGGCATTTGGAGATGCAGAATGAGCCTGGAACCAGCCCGAGCAGTGCAACTTAAAGTCTCTCACTATCAACGATTCTTCAGCTGCACTGCTAGTTTCGTCAGCTAATTATTTGTAATCTGTTACAGCTTTATTTAGCAGCAGTAGTGAAACCCTACAGACACTGGAACATCTGAGGTTTATCCTGCTGCACAGTATCTATGCTTGATCCATCATATGTTTTGCTGTCTATTGAAGCACCCTGAAGTCTTATTACATATTGTACACGTGTGTACAGACACAACATCATGTTTGCAGCGACCACTGATAAGTGGTAACTATTGTGTAACTAATGCAAACTAAAGGCCTTTTTGGACGTGTTATATGTAACGTTGCTACTTCATCAGTCTGTTAAGGGGAGTAAAGCACTCAGTCAGGTTAACATAAATCACTACATGTATTTCTGAAGCCACAGATCATCAGAAGATAGAATGGAGGCCACTACTGCATTGTTCCTGCATGTAGGAATGAGTTTTACAGGGTTGAAGCCACGGGCAAATTAATCCACTTTCATAAATGGACGCTGAAACAGAGAGCAGTTCTGTTTGATAGAGGCGCTGAAGATAAAATCTCAAAAGGGCTGGAGCTCCATGGGTCGTTGTGACCACTTTTTGGAGCATGATTTTTTTTATGCATGATTCTGATTAGCTAGTCATTCGCCAGGCCAACAGACTAAAGTTGGTTTTCAGTTTTAACCATTTAACTAACGCTACCAGTCAAAAGTTTGGACACACCTTCTTATTCAGTGATTTTTATTTAATTATTTTATACATTGTAGATTAATCCTGAAGACATCAAAACTGTAAAAGAACACGTGGAATTATGTTGTACGTAAACAGAAAAGTGTTCATCTTCTGTATTAATCTATAATGTAGAAAATAATACAAATAAATAAAAAGAATTGAATGAGAAGGTGAGTCCAAACTTTTGACTGGTAGAGGTCTTAAAAGGGCAGTACAGTGGAGTCAGTCAGCCGCAGGAAAAAGGCGCTAAAACATGGCAGCCAGGCAAGAAAGAGACCGACAGGGAACTTAGTAACCCACATAAATTTTCCTAACAATACAGTGTGATTGTTAAATTGAACAAAAATACTCTTATTTTGAGGCTGCAAATTCTAAAATACTCACTTCTGTGTTCCAAAGTTGCCTTTATTTGCCTCAAGTTTGGTCACTGATACAAAGTAATTCATAAAGAAAAAGAAAGTGTACACAAAACAAACGCACAGACAGAACATTAAGAAGTTTTAAAATTACCTTTAGGCCAAGCAAAGTACTGCAGCCTGTTCAGAGCCTGTCTGGACTATGTCTCAGATAAATGTAATCATGTTAATATTTGTAAAATATTCGACTTAAAATAACTTAATTTACACAAATGTTTACTAACTGCACATTGAATTTATAGACTTATGTTTGGGTCTTATATCTCATTTAAATTGGAGGTCATTTAACTTTTTTATTGATTTTTTTTTTTTTTTTTAAATTTCGCCACTGCTCTGGAGGTTATATTCTGTTGAGAACATCCAGTATCTTTTCATTGCTGTCCAGAGCCTCGACAAACTATTGACTAAAGAGCACTAAAATTTATGCAGTTGTTCTCCATTTTTACTCAGCAGAGTTGATGAATGATATTTTGTTTTAATTTATAGATTTAGAAACCCAGCAGTCTGGTTGAGTACATAACTGTCTGTTAACTTTTTATTGTGCTTCACAGGTAACAAAGGAGCCAGACGGAGAGTCAGTGGAGGCGGTTTCAGAACCGGCAACATCAGAGGATGTTGGAGACCCAGAGCCTGATAGCGGATCTTCTCATAAACTTTCTGAACAGATGGAGGAGGATAATGTTGTTGCTGCTAAAAAGAAATAGAGAACACAGAAACACAGCATAAAGAAACTGATTCTGAGGCAACGGCCACAGAAGAGTCGTTTAATACGGTTACAGTTCACAGCGGAGGCGACTCAGAGTCTGAAAAAGAGACTGTCGAAGTGAAAACTGAGATTGAGGAAAAGGTGCAAAACGCTGCAGCGCCGGACAGCAGCTTAGAGGAAAGTCCAGCGAAAGTCAGCGAGGACACGAACAAGAATTCTAAATCCAAGGAGGAGGTAGAACACAGTGAGGAGGAGGAGGAGTACGGTAAACAGCAGGAGAAGGAATCTTCTGCCTATAAAGTGAGAGTTTCTACTGCAGATGACCTCGATGAGATGATGGACATCGGAACAGTGGATCAGGTGGAGCAGGAGGCTCAGATGAAGGAGGAGGAAGAGTTTATGGACACAGAAGGCAGCCGATCACCTGCTGCACCGAATACAGGTAAAATACAACACAGTCCACTGATATGTGATATGTTGTTTCAGTGAGAGTTTATCAATACAGAGAAAAAAGTTGTGTTGCTCTTGTAGGAAATGAGATGTTTTGGGAAATTTGTTGAGTGCAAATTTATGGAATAGTGATGGAAACAGTAAAGTTGACATCAGGAAATTTTTTTACAGTTTTTACTGTGCATGCCACCTCCTAACTTTATTGTGTGTTCCAGATAATTATGCAAATGTAATTTTTCGTTATTGTGAAGAGGCTTTTTGCTTAATTTTACTAAATCTGCTTTTTTACTATTGCAAAGGCCTATTGTGAGCATTATTTGGTAGTTTTGGAATATTTTTATTATTTAGAGGTGTAATAATCCGATTTTCTAGAATATGACTGTTCCAGATAATTATGCAAGTCAAATAAAAAATAAACAAAGTTCAGTTGTAAAAGTAAACAACACATTTATTTTATACCAACAAGTATATAACATCATAATCTTTATTTTTAAAACAATATTCAACAATGGTATAATAAAAATAAAACTTTTAAACAATATTTAATTGAACATGTGTTTATCACATGTTGATGTAACCGCCTTTCTTCTGCAATACTTTAATCAGTCTAGAATCAACTGAGCATGTGAGCTTTTTGATGGTTTTAGAGTCAATGTTCTTGCTTGTGGTCAATATTGCCCTCCAAAGACTGTCCTTAGAAGAAAACTGGCGGCCATGATGTGAAGCATGGTGGTGGCAGCATCATGATGTGAAGCATGGTGGTGGCAGCATCATGATGTGAAGCATGGTGGTGGCAGCATCATGATGTGAAGCATGGTGGTGGCAGCATCATGATGTGAAGCATGGTGGTGGCAGCATCATGATGTGAAGCATGGTGGTGGCAGCATCATGACGTGAAGCATGGTAGTGGCAGCATCACGATGTGATGAAGCTTTTGAGCAGCTGATCCTGGAAAGCTTGCATTTACTAAATGCTGACTTTAAGGGGGTAAATGCTAATGGAGTCAGTTATTTTATGTTTTATATTTTCAATTAAATGACATTACTTCATAGAAATCTGTTTTCACTTTCACATGGAAGAGTCTTTTTAAAAAAAAAACCATTTTGTCTGAAACACCGCATAAATTGGCCTTAATTCACTGTTAAAACGAAATGAAGGGGAAAACTTTCAAGAAGAGTGAGTACTTTCTACAGGCACTGGAGTTACTTTTACCATGTATTTGTGTTTGGAAGCTCCTCTACTGCTTCTGACACTAATTCCTGTATTTTGAATTCTTTGACAGTCTCGGTGACAGAGGACACCAAGTCTGTCGAGGAGGAACCTGATGTGAAACCAACGACTTCAGACCTGATCCAGTCCAGCTCGTCTCCATCGTCTGAAGGTCAGTGACCAGACTCATGGTGCTACAGAAGTTAATGACTTTCACTGAAAAACAACTTATTGCAAATTAAGATTCTCATCTTGTGTGAACAATTTTATCAACAATTCAGTTGTCCCTTTAGGAAGTTTATGCACCTGCTATCATGGCTAAACGGCTATGATACAGACTTTCCGATGTTTGGTGGTAAAGAATTGTGTGTTACTGTGGTGAAATATGTAAAGCAGATCACAATATTTCATATTTAACAACTTGATGTAACTGTTGCTATGAATATTTTAATGCCTGTTTCTTTTACTTCTTGCTCTTATTCACAAATTCTCCTCATGTTCCTGTAGGCAGAGACAGCTCATCTCCAGCGACAATGTTGAACGGGATGAAAGTGGTCAAACTTTCAGTACCACGATCAGACTCTGTAAGTAGAAAGAAAATTATATAGTATTATATACTGACAGTTAATAGAAACTTTAAGGTAGAAATGTACACAGAATTCTTCTTTTAGGGGGGTTGTAATTATTCATTGTGGATTTACTGATGATCTAGTGCCCTGGTAGTTGAGATAATGATGAGTTGTCATTTTGTCATGATTCATTGCACATGGGTTGGTCACTTTGCAAAAGTGAACCAAATACACACCAAGCAATACTCAGTGAGTATCTGCACAATTTGAGAATGGGTTTTGAAGGCCTATATAAAGGCCCAAAAAAGGCCACCATTGTTAGTCCAGTGAACAGCATCATGCCGCGTCTATCACATGAACAACGTCTCCGGGCACTGGGTATGGTGGAGGCCGCTTTGAGCTACAGTGATGTAGCCAGGCGTATGGGCTGTTCCCAACCCACAATCAGAAGCCTGGTCCAAAGCATGCGCTGACGGATTGCTGCCTGCATCGAAGCAAATGGAGGCTGTACTCGGTATTGACTGTTGTGACTTTGTGTTTGGCAGGTACGGTTTTCTTTTGTGAAATTCTTTATTTTGAAATCATTCTTGAAACTTTAGATTTTTGTTTCTGTATGCCAATATGCTAAACCAGGGGTCGGCAACCTTTAACACTCAAAGAGCCATTTCGACCTGTTTCCCACAGAAAATAAAACACCGGGAGCCGCAAAATCCTTTTGGCATTTAAAATGAAGACAACACTGCATATATCGCTTTTGTACCTCTATGCCCTTGTTAATCAGTCGTGATTAATTAATTACAAAGCCTCTAATTAGATAGATTCATTTTTTTAATTGTGTCCTACCACTAATATTTATCTTACTTGGTTAATGTCTTTTTTGCTGCTGAACCTCATATGTTACGTAATGTTAGCTGGAAATCAATATTTTGCGAATGTCTATTTAACTTGTAAAATCTATTTATCTTAAGCTAATAACTTTTCTCCGGTAAGTCGCTGCCCTATTTTCCAAGACAGCACTCCTCTGACTCTGACCTGCTGCCTGGATGCTGGAGGTGACATCGAGCCGTGTTCTTGCGAGTAACCTTAGTACTCATGAGTACTTTTGACTCAAAGACAAGACGTGTCTTTCTTGGAGTGGAGCTTTAATATACAGGCTTGCCATTCTTGAGTACAAAACGATGTGAAACTCCAGGCGTTGCTTCTCCATCTTCTCTGCCTCAACCTTGCGCTCTCATGTCCCAGCCAGGGGAAAACCCCAGCAGCACATCTGGTGGAGTGACACGTCAAAATAAGAGCGGTAATTTCACAATAAAACTCTTTATATTAAAATGCATTGAAACGCACCTGAAAGGCAAAACAATTTATTTTCCAAAGTTACAAGGAGCCACACCAGAGGGCTGAAAGAGCCACATGCGGCTCCGGAGCCGCGGATTGCTGACCCCTGTGCTAAACAAATGATTCATATGAAGAAAATCCAGTTTCGGGCTTCAAAATAAAAATTATGTTGAAAAATATGGTCTCAAAGTTTCTATTGACTGTCAGTGTACATATATAGTATACTACAAGGGTACTCTACTAAAACTCAAAGTCATGGGAACTAGGGCTGGGCGATATGACGATAGATATCATCTGGACGATAGAAAATGTCTATCGTTTTATGTGAAGATCCTATCGTTTATATCGCAGTGTCGCAAAACACGCTTTACGGCAGTATTTTACGTCACCGACGTGCCTAACTGGGAAATATGCACACGAACAACCAGCTCAAACCGACAAGCTTGTACCTAAAAGAGGAGGAACTTCTGTCATATGGCGGTGGTTTGGACTTAAAAAAGACTGACAAGGATCAGACTACCGTACTTTGTAAGGTATGCCGCTGCCCGGTCCCATTCATTCATTGAATTTACCATAAATATGCTATATCGTTATGTATATCGTATCGGGATATAAAATAAGCTATATCGGGATATAAAATTTTGGTCATATCGCCCAGCCCTAATGGGAACCCCACATGTATTCAGTTGATGATTCAGAAATCCCATAAATCTGTTTTTATGTTTGGTCCATTTAAACTGCAGCTGATAGAACAAAAATAAGAAAACTGATCAGTTTATTAGTATTGATTACAGAGAATATCAATCAGTAACTTTAGTTTCACTTTGATTTGGTTCAAATTAAATTAATTTCCTTCATTATGAGTCAGTGTCAGACCTACATGCACTTCAACATAATATTATGTTTGAATAAATGAAGTTTGATAGTTTTATTGTGCAGCTGTCTCTTATCAATAATCAGCTGCATTGATCAATAAAATAAATACATTAATACACGTTTAGCAGTTTTCTATCGGCATTCCTGTTTTACATCATTTCCAGTAGCAGCTTTTACAGTCAGAAATTATTATATTCCTCAGTGTTCTCCATTAAAACAACCTGTTAGCGATCGGTTCATTTTGTGCAGAAAACGAGTCAAATGATTGTTAAACTGTCCTGTTTGAGTTTAAAGCAGAAACTGTGAGTTGACAAAGAAAGCAGAAAATCACCTTCATTTCTGTTAACTCTGACTGAGCGTTTAGTTTTTGTCGACTCACACAAAGAAAGTCTGACTGTTAAACTGTCCTCATAGATCAGCCTCTGATCTGACAAATGCCGTAAACACTAGAAAAGCTACACCGGTTAAAGTAGAAACGTCCCGTCAAAACTTAAAATCTCCTTATAATTTATTGTTTATAGGTTCATATAGGATGAAGTGTGGGTCCGAACCAGTTAGTGAGCTGAGGTCTGGCATGTCGAGGATTAAATGAAGCCTCAATTCAAAGAATTTTGCCTCAAGGAATTTTAGTAATTGAATTGCTGGAATAATTTGAGGAATGCTTTCAGCCAGTTATAGTCAGCCTTATCAACAAAGAAGCCTAGTGAGGATTGACAGGTTTTCGATGATCACATGTTAAACATTCGAGTATATTGGTGTCAATTATCTGCTATCTGTTGCCGTCCTCGCCTGATTACCAATAATCGGTATCGGGCATGTAAAACCCGTTTCAGTCAATCCCTACCAGTTAAAATTGCATATTTTCCTTGTTTTCTTATTGCAGGAGAGGTTGTGTTCTGCTGACCAAACAGCCAGGTCGACTCCTTCGCCTCCTCTGGTCAAAGTAAAGGACGAGCCGGTGGACGAGGAGTACGAACAGGCGCTGGTTTCCTCGACGTCTACGGCCAGCGTGAAAGACGAACCTTCAAAGGTGCGATAATCTGAAGCTGCAAACAGACACACATTTCTGATGGAAATCATCGTACGGTCAATGCTCAGTTCTGCAGATTACCTTGCAGTTTCTGTGACCAAAATCCATTCTGACGGTAATAAATCTGCTGTGCAGTGTTTTGGCCCCAGAGGGTTTTTTAAATTCACAGATTTACTGTTCAAATTGGACTCCTGGAATAAATCTTCTGCTTCACTGGAGCTTTAAGCAGCACAGCCTTCATGTTCTAAAAGATGGAACTAAATTAATGCAACACGTCGTGAACCCTCTGAGCCCCAAGCAGGTTTTATGCATTTTTTTTTTCTCACTATGAGCTCATTTTTGTCTGCAGTATAAAATCCTGACAAGAGGTAGAGAGAACTCACAAGTGTGTTTTGTGCAATAGAACACATTTACAGTGAAAAATTAAAGTCTGTTTTACAAGAGCTCAAAGAAAACAACCTCGAATCACATCATACATTTGTACAGCATAGTTCCAAGTGTCCACAGATACTCTACATGTTAAATCATCATTATCTGACTTTTTCACGGACAGCGATTTGGGGGTTGAAATCAGCACTACTATTAAAAATAGCAAAACTTTTTATTCACGTGACCCTGTTCTAATAAAGCACAAACAGCAAACAAAACAAATGGCGGAACTAACAGCCAGCAAACTACAAGTATTTTTTACCTTCAAAAGTAGCGACAGACTATTACATAATAACAACCTAAACAAAACCCTGACGTATTTTCTGCGTCTGTCAACACAGACACTGTACGTCAGTCACTTTAATGTTAGCGGACTCTGTTGAATGGCTAAGTTACATAACCACAAACAAATCTCACAATATCACAGTAAATCGAGTTTGTGGTTTTTTTTAATTCATGCCGAATTAAAGAGCTGCTCCTCACCATTCACGAGTGTTTGTTTCATATTCGACATCCTTAACTTTATCTTGTAAATTAGCGTCCGAAATTAAATGGGAACATTTGCAATGGAGTTCGTCAGCCGCTTCCACCACTGAACGCGGTAAACTAATTAATAGGAGCTGGACTTCAAACACTTTAGACACGGCGTCTAAAAGCGTAAAAACTGCAATGTCTAAAGCAGGGGTGTCAAGATCCGTTCCTGGAGGGCCACTATCCTGCATGTTTTAGATGTTTCCCTCTTCCAACACACCTGATTCAAATGATCAGGCTCGTTATCAGGCTTCTGCTGAGCTTGATGATAAGCTGATCATTTGAATCAGGTGTGTTGGAAGAAGGAAACATCTAAAACATGCAGGATAGTGGCCCTCCAGGAACTGAGTTTGACACCCCTGGTCTAAAGTGTGAGAGGAGACGGTGTATTTTTGGTTAAATTATACAATGTTCGCCGTCAAAGTCATTCATATAAACTGCCTGTAATGTGCAGCAAATAGTAGTTAACCGGCGCCAGCTCTTCAGTGACCTTAACGGGTCCGTACCTCTAGTACAGATGCTACGGGTACGGGTCTGTACCCGTAGCATCAACCTTTAATGAAATATCACTTGTGAGTTAAGATTGTGTTAATTTTCCTGGCAGAATTGCACGTTGCATTAGTTCAAGAGCAGCTGGAAAGCTTAAAATGCAATCATTCTTCCTTTTTTGACAGTTTTTGGTCAAATAATGCCGGTTTTTGTAGATTTTTTTTAAATTTTTATTTTTTCAACAGAGTCTAGTGCAAAGAGCTTATCTTTGGCAGTTTTTTAAATGAAACAATATGATTTTGATACAATAATGTGCATTTCAGCGTAGATTTGTTTTTCTGATGGAACTGCACTTTGTATATTTTATGTCATTTATTTATTTTTGTTATTTAACAGTTTGTGGCTCTCGTAAATGGTTTAATTTTTATATTTTAAAAAAAATAATACATCTTTAGAACCTGCCAGCAAATTTTCAACCTCAGTATTCTCTCCATTCAAAGAGGTAATCTTCTTTTCACAATGTTTGCTCAGATTAGATCCAGACCAGCACTGGCTCACCTGCTGTTCCTTCCTACTGTTTTCTTGCTGACAGGAGGACTTGAGGATCGGATCCGTCTTTTCTGTAACTTCAGGTACCGATACTCAGACGCTGCCCGTCATCAACCCATCGTCTCTGCACATGTCGTGTTCACACTGCAAGAAGAACCTGATTAAAGGACAGACGGCGTTCCAGAGGAAAGGTTCTCCTGCGCTGTTCTGCTCCACCAACTGCCTCACCACGTCGCTTCCCACCATCAAAGGACCCACAAAGATCTGCCACAACTGCCAAAAGTGAGCTCCAGAGCCAGATTAGCTTTGATTTAATGTGCAAAGTGACTGACGATGTGCCTGAAAATGCTGAATGTGACTGGATTTGTACCTCCTCTTGATCTTGTTTCCTCTCAGGTTGATCTTTCGAGCTCAGGACATCATTCTGGCTCCGGATGCTAAAGGAGCCATGAAGGATTTTTGCAGCCAGAACTGTCTGACCTCCTTCAACTACAAGAGAAACGCCTGCAACTACAGAAAGTCGAACATCTCCATAAAAACCCCGCAGCCAATCGCACCACAGTCACTCTGCAGCATGTGCACCAGATACTGCATCGTAAGTCAAAGTGTAGCTTATCATTGTTTATTACCATTCATTTAATCTGTAATTATTTTAGTAATTTTACCATTTTAGTTTCACTGAGTTGAAAGCGTCTTCTTCAGACTTTTTTTTTAATCAAAAGGACCAAAAAACTACAGAAAGAAAAAGCCAAATAAAGGAATGTTTGGCTAAAAATAAAAGTGATTAATGGACTATTAAAGTAGTTGCAGATATATTTTCTGACTATAAACTAATCAGTTAATAGGTTTCTTATTCCAGCTATTAAACATGTAGTACTGCAGCTAACAATGGTTTTAAGCGTTAATAAATCTGTCAATAATTGTCTTGATTAAATGATTAATTATTTAGTCTAAAAATGATGAAAAATGTCAGTCATTGTTTCCAAAAGCTAAAGATGACAAATGTCTCGTTTCATCCCCAACCCAAATACACTCAGTGACTTATTTTAACATTTTCTTTTTATTTGATCTGAAAAATCTATCAAAAAGTTATCGTATTTACAACAATAAAGACCTTCAGTGTCACTATTGGTTTTCCAGAATTTTAATTGCCTTAAATTACTTTTTCATTATTGCATGAAAACAAAAAAGATTAAGTTACTGTCATATTTTTATGATTTAATGATCAATTATTGGTCTGGCCTGCTTGTGTTTTTTTCAGGAATAAAATTTATTTTTCAGTTTGAATATTTCCTCTTAAGGGGCCAAGAAATGAAAAAAAAAAACTTTTAAGAGACTTCAATTTGAGGCTTCATTTTTTTCTTGCTTGAACGACTAAAAAATTATTATAATAGTTGATAATTTATTTGGCGACAACTAATTGTTGCAGCTCTAAAAACAGGTGTATAGGTCTGTCATAGTCACAAAAATTATGTTTAGCTGTATTCTGTTCATTTGAAATCATCAGAAATGTATTTTCTAGCCTGAATGGCTTCTGTTGACTGAAGCATTTTTATTGGACAAGTAGTTTCTCTTACAATGATCCTTTTTTGTTGAAGTGCCTTGTACAAATGTTTATACAGCCTTTAGCAGTACAATAGCGGGACAAACAGCCTTTTAACTCGTGTAAGCTACATTTTTTTAAGTGAAGGAACTATTAAACCCGAGCTGCCTTCGTCTCCCTGCAGAGCAAACACGAAGTGATCCTGAGCGGCGCCGTCCACAAGATCTGCAGCGACGCCTGTTTCAACCGTTTCCGAACCGTCAACAACCTGTCGATGGCCGGCTGTGGTAACTGTGGGTCGTACTGTCACAGTAAACCGCTGCTGCTGAAGATGGAGGACATCAACAAAACCATGTGCAACACCGAATGTTTGACCAAATACAAGGAGGTACAGAGGATAGAAAAAGAAAGTTTGACTGAATGTTGTTGTTCGATGTTGATCGCATTGATACCATTTATGAGCCAAGTAGCGCATTCAGCTAGTTTGTTAGAGCTCAAGGATGCGAACTTTACCAAATGAACTCTACTGAAAGTCTTTTACTTTGAAGTTCCAAAGGTATTTTCAGTCCAAGATTGTTATGGTTGAAAACTATCATTTAGTTTTAAGTCCACAGATTAGTTTCCTCTGCAGCCATCGTGGTTTTTATTGGCTAATAAACACATTTGTATGGAGCTAAATGTGACTTAAATGGTCACAACTACAGGTCTGATTCCTGTCACTGACTCTGTACAGATCATTTATATATAACGTGCCTCTTATTCTTTATATCTTACAGAAAACCAAGATATCCCAGCCGTGTACGATGTGTCGAACCACCCGTTTGCTGGCAGAGATGGTCGACAACAAAAACAGCGACGACTCGGTGAACCTCTTCTGTAGCAGCAGCTGTGTTATGGCGTTTAAAGTCCAGACTGTCAGTGCTTCAGGTATCAGACAGCCAGCTTCTCAAGGCATTAACCTGTTTACCGGTTTATTTCTTTTCTTTTTTATAAAACTTACTTGTGTTCCACAGGTGCTCGGTTGAATTGTGACAACTGTGGAAAACACACGGTGCCGGCTTATCACCTGGCCATGTCGGATACCTCCATCAGGAACTTCTGCACTCTGCCATGTGTCATGACTTTTCAGGTAATCACAATATAACACGCTGGAATTTTCTGTTGCATTTAAAGTAAAGTCAGCTTTGCAAATTTAACATCTCTGTGTGTCTCCAGGGCTGAGTACCAAACTTCGGTTCTTTAATGGCACCGACCGAAATGTTTCGGTAGTAATGAGTATCGAAATAAGCCTCGTCTTTAGATTCCACGTTCCGGTACTTATCATGTGATTATGATGAAGCAAACCTGTGATTGGCTGTAACATTACACGTGCCGGGAAAAAAAGACCCTGTGCCCCCCCCCCCCCCCCCCCAATTCACAAACAAGTTTCACGTTAGGTACATTGACTTTACTGCAGTTGTGTAGCGTGTCGTCGAAGTGGGAAAAGATGCTTCTGAGGTCTAAAACGGGCCAGGGGCGGCGGCTCGGTGCGGGAGGATCCCCTCGCGGGACCTCTCCCCGGGTGCGGGCCGTCCCCCGCAGGAAGGACGTTCTGGCCGAAGGACGAACGGCCTTCCTGGCCGTTCCCTCGGCCAGGAAGGGTCCGGGGGCGAAGGTGGCTCAGTATGTACTGAACTGTACATTGCTTGCAAATGTTCTTTTGCACTGGAAATCACTGGAAAATTAAACTCAAGATGTGAAAAGTAATGTGTAATGCAAGTTTCATTCTGTTAGAGTATATATTGTAAAACTGGTATCGAAAAAAGTATCGTTTAGGAACCGGTATTGAAGTGAAGGTATCAGTATTGAAACTTTTAGATTGATACCCAGCCCTGTGCGTCTCTGCTGTCATGGAATCGGTCAAGGATCTGTCTTGTGATTATTCACTTGGAAATAACTCATGTCATTGATTTATTCTTCCATTTTCAGATCAGATTATATCTGCTAATCCATTAGTCAATGTCAGATTACACATAGTTGCCGAATTTATCGTTTTGATGCCACACTCGTTGTTTACAGCTACTACAAACTGAATCTTTCTCACAGTGCTTTATAATTTTATCGTTTTTTTTTTCTCTGCCTCAGGAAAAGTTCAAGAAGTCCCAGAAACAGGTGAACGTCTTTACGAAGCTGCCAATCGGATCGACCCAGTTCCAGACCGTCCCTCCTGCACAATCACAAGAGGTCAAAGGGTCGTACAAGCTGAACTGCTTCCAGTGTAGCCGCAACATCAACTTTAAACCTGAGCTCATCCAGATTAAGGTATGCTGAAATAAGAGGATTTTAAGTTTGAGAGGTTCACGAAAACCCTCTCTAAAAAAGTGCTTAGATGTCCATACCAACGTAAGACATAAAAGGGTCCCAGATTTTGCGAAAATGATCATCTTTACCATGCAGTTTCCTGGTTAGATAGTCCAAAGATACATATTCTAATATTGTCCGATTCTACAGATTTTTGCATGGTACTTTATCCGAAATCCAGTTTACAAGGACACATTTACTCGCACAAAATGTAAGCATTCTATAAAGTCGTCTTTCATATTTACCAGCGATGGTGACATCAGTTATTCCAAGTAGCATAGTCAATGGATTACACACTGGAACATCAGAAAGTGAGAATGTTTTACCTAATTCACATTGTACATCATACCAGAAATATTTTTTCACATAACCGATAATAAATTGTAAGAGTGCCCAGTTCTATTTTACACTTAGGACATAACAGAGAAAGGTCAGAATTAAATTTAAGATGCTGGGATGAAAAAATATGAACATGATGTAAAATTTTAAGTTGTAGAGCTTTTACCCAGTTACAAACACTTAGGAAATTAGCATTACTCCATGCATTGTCCCAATCCTCATTACTGATTTCCATTTCCAATTCTGTTTCCCATAGTTCTTGCAAATGGTAATTGTTTGTGTTTGGATATTCTCTAAGTAACAGACTAACTAAAATCTAACAACATTTCACTTAGGCTGTTCTAGTGTCTCTCAGGTGCTTCCTGCTTTACCCACTGTAAGTTAAATATTACCTTTTCTTGCATGAAACAGTCCATTTAGTTTTTTTATTGCTGATTATTTTCAAAAAACAGGAAAAACGTTCTGGAGAGGTGGACTAAGGTTCAGCCTGTAGGGAGAGTTTCATGTCCATAAAAGATTAACATGATTCTGTGCCAAAAAATAAAACAAAAGAAACTAAATTTGGTGTTTAATTTCAACAAGGACATAACAAGAGACATCGGTGGTACCAGACTTTAATGGGATATACACCAGGGTGTCATCTGCATATATGGGTAGTTTAAAGTCACATTTCAGCATTAGTTGATTCAAAACTAGTTATGTAGGACTTCATCATTATCACTTCAGAATTGGAGTAAAAAAATTAAAAGGGGAAAATAATGCATTTCTGTTTTAGTAGTTATCTATAATTTATCAAAATTGGGGAAATCTGACTAAATTATAAACTAAAAATACAATAATGTATTAACACTTTCAAATCTAATTTTTAACTAGACTTTTTTGGGACATAAAACAGGGTGTCATCTGCATATATGTGCAGTTTAAATACAGATTTCAGCATTAGGTGATTTAAAACCAGTTATGTATTACAGTTATGATCACTTTAAAATTGAAGTTAAAAAAGAGAAAATAATGCTTTTCTGTTATTTTACTAGTTATCTATAATTTAGCAAAACTGGGGAAATCTCAATTATGCACTAAAAATACAGTTACGTACAGTTAACCTGTTTAACGTTGGAGTCATTCAGCTTCAGGAAGTTCTTAGAAGTTCTTAGCCTATCCCAGCTGACTCGGGCGAAGGCAAGGGACACCCTGGACAGGTCGCCAGTTTGTCATAGGGCTACATATACAGACAAACAATCACACTCACACTCACACCTACAGGCAGTTTAAAGTAACCAATTAACCTCAGCATATTTTTGGACTGTGGGAAGAAGCCGGAGTACCCGGAGAAAACCCACGCATGCACAGGGAGAACATGCAAACTCCATGCAGAAAGATCCCAGGCCTAGGCCGGGATTTGAACCGGGGATCTTCTTGCTGCAAGGCGCAAGTGCTAACCACTATGACACTGTGCAGCCCGACTTAAAACATGAACAACATAAAACAAAAAACATGAGAAGAAATCGTTCATAATTCCTCAAATATGTATACATGATATAAATGTGTGCAGACTGACCTTTCTGATTGTTTATACCAACTCTGTGCAGGACAAGATAGTTTTTCTGTGCAGTATCGACTGTTCACATGAGTACAAGAAGGCCAACTACGTGTCGAGCCTGTGCGAGTACTGCAAGATTGAAAAGATGACCAGAGACGCCAAGAGAATCAACAACAAAGACTGTTATTTCTGCAGCGACGGTAAGGAGATGCATGGAAATGCCTTTGTTTACTGCAGATGAAAGCTTCTGAAACATCCTGAATTTAAGCGTGTGAATGGGTCAGTCTGTGTCAAATCAGACAAAATCCAGGGATTATGTTGGTGCACCATCTCAGATTTTGTTCAGAGTTTAATTATTTGTAATTCCTGACCCTAAGTGAAGTTCTGTAAAATATTTTAGCAGAATTTCATCGATTCTGCTAAGTTTTGAATTTTCTCCTCAAAAAGCCATTTTCAGGGTTCAGTATCTTCAGAAATATGCCTCATACAGCCATTAAAGATTGATAAGAAAACAGGCAAACTGGTTTCCAACACATCTGAATGATTGAAAGGCCAAATTATTTAATTATTGGCCCTTGAAAATGGAAAAAAGTGCAAAAATCTTCAAACAGATGACCTGAATTTGTTATATGTTTGGTCACACATCCCATCCCCAACTATGGAGAGGAGGAAAAAACAATACAGAGTGGATATTCAGACCAGCAGGAATGTTAAAATGGTTTGAAACTCTCAAATTCTGAGACAGTGGAGCAACACCACAATCTGAAATTATCAAAGACTGATGCAATTATTCACTAATTTCCATTTTAATCTGTGTTTTGCAGCTGTGTGAATATTAAGATAAACGCTCCCTGATCCTGTGATTCTCCTTTCCAGGCTGTAAACTCCTCTTCAGACACGACTTGAGTAAAAACTGGGGTAAATACTGTCACTCCTGCGTTTACTGCCACTGTGTCTCCAAGAAGCTGGTGACGGCTCAGTACGGAGGCTCGACGGAGGAGTTCTGCTCTGAGGAGTGCAGGTCCAAATACACAATGCTCTTCTGCCATGTAAGCAAGGCTGGAACATAGTAATTAAAATCACAGCTATGAGATTATCTTAGTCTTCCCAAACTGAACACCGACTCGTTTTCTCTCAGGTGGCAAAGTGTGACACCTGCGGGCGTAAAGGGAAACTAAAGCAGAGTCTTCCTTTGCTCGGAGAAGTCAAACACTTCTGTGATCTGAGCTGTCTGCTGCAGTTCTGCAGCAACAAAGTGGCAACTCAGGGAGAAATCGCTAAAGGTTTGTATGTTGTTTTCATGTTTTCAGCTCAGAAAATGTCTGACTTTATTTTATTTTTATTTTTACAATTGATTGGGCTTCGTATTAATCAAGAAAAAATCAGATCAGACACTAAACAGGGCGTCACGGTGTTCTAAGTCTAATTTTTTAGTTAAAGTTTCATTTCTGAGTTTACTTCTTGACTTAATAATAACACTCCAGTTGTAACACTGTATAGTAACGCTTTATTTGTTAGGAAAAGCACATTCTACATTTATGCTTGCACTGGTTCCACTTATGTTTATATTTTTATTTCACATTTTTCTACTAATATTTAGATTTTTTCTTCATGTTTTTCTACTTATGTTAATATTTTTAGGACACGTTTTACTACTTCAGTTTATATTTTTAGGTCACATTGTTCTATTTATGTTTCTATTTTAGGAAATATTTTTCTATTTATGTTTGTATTTTTAGGATATATTTTTCTATTTATATTTTTAGCTCATGTTTTTCTACTTTGCTTATATTTTTAGGCCATACTTTTCTGCTTATGTTTATATTTTTAGGATATATTTTTCTACTTATGTTCATCTTTATATTTTGTACTGTTTATATTTCTGACTTTGAATGGGAGTAACTGTAACTTAAGCATTTCTGATTCTGGTAAAGGGAGGTGCTAACCATGATTAGCATGGTCAGAATTAAAACAATTTATTGTCTTTACAACTTAGGGTTGCTACTTCTCTTAGTTCCAAAGAAAACGGCAAATAATTAAAAGCAAAACCACGTTACATTCAGTAAGCAAACGATAAAATACATAATTACTAAATCTAAAGCTGCAGAGACTAGACAGTTTACGTAACATAACTAATATTGCACCAGAGTGGAGTCTGTGATAAGCAGCAATATGAAATATGGTTTTACACAGAAGGAAACAACATTACTAATAGATAATGCTCATGAAAAGTACAAGATGAGTGGCAGCATGAATGAGTGCAGTTCTCAATAAAGCACTTTGTGAATTTATACATGGGTCAGGACACCTCTGGAGCACATCTAAATACAGGCAGAGTTTTTAGTTTACTGTTAAACTGACCTACAATTCACCACCCTGATCGTCTTTGTACAGCGAACAGTAATTTCCCCCTCTGAGACGACTGATTGTGTTTCTTTGCCGTTTGTTTTCAGGCGGTACAGGGGAGCCCACGCCTGTCATCGCCAACGTCATCTCGCTAGCTGGTCCTACGACGGGGAAATCTAACGCGTCCGACAGAACCGCCCAGCAAAGTAAACGGACGAATAGGAGAGAAAAGCATCTTCTGTCTGTATTCAGCGGGTTATTTTATTGTGAAAGTCTCACATTTTGTCGTTGTCTCTGCAGGCACACAGTCTCGATATGAGTTGAGGAACTCTTCACATGTAAGTTGGCGTTTGTTGTGTGTTTTATATCCAGTTTAAATTAATTTTCACAAGAAAGAAACTTGTGTTAACATAATAAATGAAGATGTTTTTTAGACCGAATTCTGCTAGATCAGCTCTGATTTGCCTAGAGTTTGTATAGAATAAAATATTTATGAAGACATTTGTGTAATTTTAGATTGATATATCAAATAGTTTCAGAGAAAACTTTTTTTTAAAATTTTATTCTCCACTTTTATCTCTTTTTTTTTTGCACATTGAAATTTGAGACTGTTTGACAATATTTCAGGAAGATAGAAAGATGATAATAAAGATTTTTAGCTCGCCAATAATCAGATTTTTTGATCTACTTGTCCAATATTACAGATTCTGAATCAATGACATGATGAGGAATAAAAGTGAGAATTTCAGGTTTTTATTTGTATTGTTGTTCAAACAGCTTCAAATTTTAATGTGCGAAAAAACATGTTGAAAATGGGTTGACAAACAATTTTTAAAAAAGATTTATCTCCCAAAGTACTTGTTATAGCAGTCTTAAATGGCACTTAAAAAAGCTGATGATTTGAGATCGGATAACCCGCATTTGTTGTTTATATGCATAAGAAAGTGGAAGATAATATTGAAACTAAATGGACTTCTGCAGAGTTGTAGAGTGTGATGAATACTGAACAGCAGTCCAAATATTTTAGATGACATGACAGAAGGAAAATGTGTCGCAGAATATTGTCGTAGATCAAATCTACACTGATAAAGAAATTAAATTTGATTAGATTAGTTTTTGGTGCAGATGGGACATACCTCAAGAGACAGCCGCTTGTTCAAATCTCTGCTCTGCTTGCCGTTACCTTATTTGCAGTCCATTTGATGTAGAGTTGTTATAGTTTTTTTTTTTTTTTTTTTGTCATTCATCTGTCCCTCAGATCAATCGTCAGACAGAAACGTTGAAGGTTCCTCCTCCTCCTGCCCCAAAAATCCTGAAGAACAAAGCTCTCCTCTGCAGGCCACTGGTTCAGAACAAAGGAGTCTCCTGCAAAACACAAACCACTGATGTTGAGGCACAAACGGGTAAAAGCAAACTCTGAATCCACTTCCATGTATCTACTGTAACTTTATGTATCAGACTTAATACATATGCACTCTGTTTTCAGATATTTAGCTCCTGCATATACATTCTTGATCAAAATCTTATGACCAGATGAAAAATGACAAGAAACTGGTTAAGAAATTTAAAATGACCGTCTTATTGTGTCCGTCCTCAGGAGTGATGGAGCTTATGCAGCTCAACAATCCTACCACTTTCAAAGACAGTTTTTTTGCCTTTGCCGTCAGGAGATCATGACAGTGAGAATACCTGACAGGAAATGACAGGGTATCCAAATTTTTTACGCAGATTTTGACTTTTAAAGGCAGTGATTTTAAACTTTTGATCAGCTGACAAAAGCATGTTTGAGTTTAAATGCAGTTTTCAGTAAATTGCCTGCTTAAATTATTTTTTTTTTCTCTGGCTCCCGTTTCTTCTTTTTGAATTTTGAAGCTCTACTTAGAACCTTCTTAAGCGCAAAATGCAAATAAATTCTTGCAATTTTTCAACTGGTCTCAAGATTTTAATCAGGAGCGTATTTACCATGTTCTTGTACAGCTAAACTAAACAACTAAAGATAAACACCGACGTTTCCTTCTTTCTCTCAACAGATGAAGCCTATCCAAAAGTCATGGTGCTGCCGGTTCCTGTTCCGGTGTACGTTCCTGTTCCCATGAACATGTACAGCCAGTGTACCCCCAAACCCGTGGGCCTGCCGTTACCTGTAAGTCCAACGCTGAGCCTGGAGAATGGGGAAAATATTTAAACTTTTACCACCTCCATCTTTGGAATCGTCATTGTCTTGTTGAGCTTTACATAACTGCAGCCTGACACAGTAAATGTTGAAATACATTTTGAATTTATGCAGGTTTTGTATGCTCTTAGCCTGAAATCAGCGGTGGTTTTAACTTGGGATGTGAATGATTATCGGTTAATGGATTAATTGCCGTTGATAGTTTTATTAACTGATAAGGCAAAAGACGAAGACCATGCATGATAGAAAATGTTTTATCTGGAATAGCAGGTTACTTTTACTTTTTAATACTGTAGCAACGACAGGCAGTTTTGTGTTGACAAAGAGAGAACACTGTGGGAGTTTAGCTAGAAAAGGGCACCATGACAACATCTCCTGTGATGCTTAATGCCAAACGATGTGAGGTAAAGCGTTCTAACATGGTGTCATTTTAGCATATTATTGTCTGATAATCTAAGCTGTATGAATGACGTCTGTTGGTTTTGTGTTATTGTTTACTGATCGATAAGTCTGACGATTATTGGTGAAGGAACCAGTAAAAATTTGCATTACCAGGTTTGACTTTGCTGTGGGTTTGAGTGAGCGGTCCAAATAAATAAATGTCAACCAGATGGCTGAAGTCAATAAATGAAGGTAGAAAGAAGATTAAAGCAGATATTTTCACAGTATATAAAATAATCAGTACATTTATGAATTTAATATGGCATGTTCTCTTTGTGGGATTACAGAAAACACAAAATCAGTAGAATTCTATTGAGCGGGCATGAGTGGTGAAAATGTTGTTGGGAGTGGGTATAAAAACGGAAAATAAAAGCAAAAAACACGGTTTTTGAAAAAGACCAATCATTTACATCCGAAGATATATTTACCCACAACAAATGGCCTTTTACCTCCGAGTGTTCAAAGTGTTTTAAAATGAGTATTTGTAGATCTTTATCCCACATGTCTACTTTAAGTGTCAGTGTTGAAAGTAAGTAAAATGATTATTTTAGTCGATCCAGAGCAGATATTCTTCAGTATCTTAAGATCCTGCTCATTAACTGTTGCTTTGTATCTGTTCTCAGCTGCCAGTGCCGATGTTTCTTCCTGTGACGATGAACAGCGCTGAACGCATCGTAGAAACCATCCAGGAGATCAAACAGAAGATCCCGTCTGATCCGTACGAAGCAGAACTCATCCTCATGGCCGAGATGGTGGCAGAGCAGGACCAGAAGAACGACAAGCAGGATATGGCAAAAGAAAAAGCAGTGACGAAAGAGACGGAGGCACAGGAAGCTCCTGCACCAGATGGTGAGAAGAACTGGATGTTTTAGAGGCAGTAAAACCAAGAAAGAATGATTTAAAGAAAGATCAGTCAGCAGAGAATTAGAGTTCTGCTCCTGGACGACAATGCAGCGACACGAAAAATCACTGAGCTTTTAGCTGAGAGTTAAAAAGTTATTTGTTTTTTGTAAATTTTTAGTTGAAGGTTTGCTACCACTCACCATGTTTGAGGACACTTTTAGTCCCAATTAGCAAAAGTACAAATATTTGTAAAACATTTTTAGATTCCATCTGGTCTTCCTTGGTTATCCAGATTTTCTGTAGTAATGTTTATCTTTAAAACAGAAGACCTCAGATGGCTATGTATCTTTTAACACTTTGACACTTAATTAAAACAATGTGAAGATAGATTTTTGCAGGTCATAACTTAAACCAGTAGAAGTGTAATCATGTCCGGTAGGTTATTTGTTGTGTACACTACCGTTCAAAGGTTTGGGGTCATCCAGACAATTTCATGTTTTCCATGAAAACTCCCACTTTTATCCATGTGCTAACATAACTGCACAAGAGTTTTCTAATCATCAATGAGCCTTTCAACACCATTAGCTAACACAATGTAGCATTAGAACACAGGAGTGATGGTTGCTGGAAATGTTCCTCTGTACCCCTATGGAGATATTCCATTAAATATCAGCTGTTTCCAGCTAGAATAGTCATTTACCACATTAACAATGTCTAGACTGGATTTATCATTCATTTAATGTTATCTTCATTGGAAAAAAAGATTTTCTTTCAAAAAAAGGACGTTTATAAGTGACTCCAAGCTTTTGAACAGTAGTGAATGTACAGTTTCAATCTAGCGACTGAAACCTGGAAAAAGAGTGATTTTCAGTCTGTTTACTGCATTTAGCAGCCAATTAGTGAGACAGACTAGACCAGGGTTGGGTTCACATAACAGCAGTACAGAGGTGATTTACCTCCGTAAAATCCGTCTCAACAATCGAAGGAAAAATCTGGAATGTTCTGATGTTCGACCTGGATTATTTGCCAGTGTGAGAGGTTCACAGATTCAGTCTGAAGCCTCCTGCTATGTGACGCACCAATATTTTCAAATCTCATACTGAGAGCTTGTGAATCAGAAATAACTTTATTGCCAGTGAGTCTTGGTAACCGAAACTTATAATACTCACAAAAAGTTAGACGATAAGCACTATATAAAGACATACAAATAGCTTCAGAATGTGAGATTAGAGAGAAGAATATCTGTGAAGTTTCAGCTTCATGCAACATAATTTTAAAATTAGGATTTTAAAACTCCTGCAGTCTTGCATAGTATTGGACTGAACTCTGTCGCTGCTCACTGCGGCTAGGAACAGGCAGGTGATGCAGATTAACAAGGGGATGAATTTTGCTCATTTTGCTCATAAGATGGACAGAATTCCCCCTCTTCAAATTGTACACTGATCATAGAAGACTTGTGATCTCTGTCCACGTTATTTTAACTGTACGTTTCAACAATTTTCCATTGTTGTATTATTTCCCATGCTAATATTTATGTGTAACGTATCTATTCTTTGTAAAAGTCTAGTAGTTCTGAGGGAACTGTTTGTCTTGTTTATTTTCCAGACCACGTCAGTAACTTCAGCGACGACTTGGACACAGATGAACTGACCAGTTTGCTGAACAACTGGGATGACGCCTCATCTGACGCAGGCCTCAAGTTACCAGGTCGACCGTACACCGCTGAGAGGATCAACTCCACGTTAGACGTTGCCGAGTCCAGTGAGTCTCCTGAGCCCAAACCTGCAGCTCCACCTGTCATGGACATCGAATCGGACTTCACTGTTGGTGAGAAGCTAAAAACACGACCAAATCGCCGCTTTTATCTCCACCTTAATCCTTGGAGACACTTAAAGTCGGAAGCTGAAGTGTTGCATGATGACAAAAAAAGTCAAAACACTGCTGAGGCTTTGCTTTTTCTATCTCATGTTTTATGTGGTTTCGTTGGCAGAAACTCTGGAGAGGATGTCCCGGCTGAGAGAACAGTCCCGTAAACCTCCAAGTCCTCCTCCTGTGACTTCACGACGACGACAAGTTCACAGGAAAGCCAGAGAAAAGAGGGTAACTGTTTGGTTCATTTTGTGAGCAGCTTGTACGTCACCGTTTCCTAATCATCTCCTGATGCGGCCTCCTCTCCCTGTTTCATCGAAGGGTCGTAAGCCTCAGCGGGCGTCCAAAGCTGCTGAGTCGACGTCAAAGAAAGCTTCACCCAAAAAATCAGCGGCTTCAGAAATCCCGAGACTGAAGAGTCAATACGGGGTTGATGCTTGGAAGAGATGGATCCAGTGGAGGCAAACTCAGCCCAACCAGGAGAAACCACGAGTCGGCTGTAAGTCTAGACATGGATTAGATACAGTCACTCAAACTGACAATATACCAGATATACATCTACTTCGTCATTCCTCTGCTCTCTTTTCTTACATTTCTATGTTTAATAAAGGAAAAGATGCCAAACAAAGGTTGTCTAACCACTGATTTCTTCTATGTTGGTCCCAGCTCGTCCTCTGGAGTTGAAGGAGGATGTTCTGCGCTGCACCACCGCTGAGCTCAGCTACGGCCTCTGTTGCTTCATCAACGAGGTGAAGCGACCAAACGGAGAGCCCTACTCTGCCGACAGCCTCTTCTACCTCTGCCTCGGCATCCAACAGGCAAGACACATGAACTTTACATTCCAAGCGTTTACACTGAAGAGCACAACAAGCACACATTGTCAGGGCTGAGTTATGATCTATCAGCGTTAGTTCTTCAGACACTGGATGTGTTTATTGTCAGTAATCACTGCCGACTCATTTTTAACTACAGTATAAATGCCTACACCTCTATGGAAAAAGTACAACCCTGACTAGAAGTACATCGAACCAAAAAATGTACTTTTTGTAGCGGGACACAGTTATAATGCCATAAGTCACAAAATAGCAAAAACAAAAGGTACATTTCTTTATTTGTACACAATTTTACCAAGTACACACTGGTGTGTCATTCACTGTACTACAGATATTTAGCTATTTACATTTTTGTTGCTTCTACAGACTTTTCCATTGCTCTGCACATCAGCGCTAGAAAACATTTCACCATGCTGAATGTATCTTCCAACAACTTGCTCCTCTGTATTTCATTTTTGATCAATGCTGCATTTATTTTATTGGTCAAGGATGTTTTATTTTCCCCTCGATCCCTGTAATATTTTTCCTTACTTGCCTCCTCTGTGCCCTGTGAAAACACTGCCTGCAGTTCAGCCAAACAGCCCCTTAACTTTTGTCTTTTAAATGTCGGTCCCAGCTTGTTAGTTGTACCAAAAACTGCAGAATTTTTCTTATTTTACAGAATCTGCTGCGAACATTTCATTTTTGACAGTTTTTTCAAAAGAGACATGTAGAATAAAGTTATTTTGATGAAATACTGAGAGTTTAGGCATAGATTTTGTGTATTTTCCTGACTGAACCTTTTTTTAAATTTATGGTTTTTTTTTTAAGATAGCATGTCTTTCAACCCCAGTGCTCGATTTTTGGGCTTGAGTGGTTTAAACACCCAAATAGCTCAAAGGAGATATTTGTTCTGCTGCGTTTACAATTAAGGCAACAAATGGAAAGACCAAGTGCTACAGAGAGAAGTACAATACTGGCTCCTCTCTAAACACACTCCCTCTATCTAATGGCTAAAAGGTTGTAGGGATTCAGAAGCTGTCCAAAAACTGAATCCAGTTTCAGCCTCACTGCCAGATTCAGATTCAGAATATTTGTTGTCATTGTCACAGAACAACGAAATTGCGTTCGGAGCATCCATACAACAGAGTTGATAAGGTGCAAAAACCTCACAGTAATAAATATCAAAAATAGCCCAGTACAAAAGCCCCACAAAAATAAGAAATACCATAAATAACCCAGTGCAACAAAAACATGACAAAAAGGGTCATGGAGAAGGGGTATGAGTAGTGACATTCTGCAATTATGCAAACCAGTTCAGATTTATAATTGGTGGATATGGTTATTGCCGTACGAGTGGGGGAGCAGAGAGGGGAGAGGGGCAGAGTTGAGTAGCCTCACAGCCTGTGGATACAGACTGTTGGCCACACAACTCTCAAATTTATACTCAGCTTCTAACATTTGATAAACTCTAAATTTGTTGTGCCTTCTAGAATTAAACATGGCCTGGCTTTGAAACACGACTGGAGTACAGCAAAAACAGCAGAGCACTGAGAAACTTAGACAGGTGAAATGTCCGAAAGCCATTCCCATGACTCATTCTGACTCTTCCGCCGTTTTGTTTCTGCAGTATTTGTTTGAGAACGGTCGTGTGGAGAACATATTCATGGATCGCTTCTACAGCAAGTTCTCCAACGAGTTCACCAACAAGCTGAGAGGTTTCAAACCTTCCATCACAGCCAGTGGTGAGTCATCAGTCGCTCTTTTAGTCTGTCGGTTTAATGTTTCACACAAACGCACTGACTCCGTCCTCCTCTGCAGGTTACATCCACTCCCGTGTGGAGGAGGAGTTTCTGTGGGACTGCAAACAGCTGGGAGCTTATTCCCCCATCGTCCTCCTCAACACTCTGCTCTTCTTCTGCTGCAAATACTTTGGTTTCACTACAGTGGAGCAGCATCGCCAGCTGTCCTTCGCACACGTCATGCGCTGCACCAAGACCAACCCGAACAACACCAAGACGACCTTCCTGCGATTCTACCCGCCCATCTCCCTAAACGAGGCAGAGTCAGGTACCAACATGGCTGAAGACCAGATCTAAAGAGCAAACACTGGCAACAATCAAAACAAAACAAATTAAAGACCATAGTTTGGACTCATTAAGGCATTTTTGAACTGATTTGTATCAGCATAAACCTTGACCCAATCATTTTTTATGTCCACTTTCACATAGGTGTTGTAAATGGATGTCATGTATAATTATTGATCTATAACTGATTGTTTTATAACACAAATTAACCTCTGTTACATACATCTGTGGAATATATGAACACTGTTCAAGCTGATCCTGATTTTTCTCAAACATGAGTTTTGGTTGGAGGCCGTTAAGAGCCACAGAAATCTTTGTCATAGTGCCTCGATAGACATCTCAAAAACACACCTCAGACGCTTAAAACAAAGTGACTGCACCACAAATGAATATTTCTTTAGTCAGTTTGTTTATTTGATGGTTTAACATCTATTATTCCAGGAAAGTTCATTAAGCAGTTGAAGTGGTAGATGATCAGACAGAAGCCATAAAAGAAGGAGAATCTATGTGATTTTTAATCTGTTGTTCCACATGTAGTGTCCATGACGTTCTGTGTTTTCATCAGTTAACCGTAACATTGGTTCATATTGAAAACAATGTTTGTGTCTTCAGAGTTGGAGGCCATTCAAGCAAAGAGGCGCAAGGAGGAGGAGAATAAAGAGGACATCCTGGAGATGATAGAGAACACAGAGAACCCTCTTCGATGTCCGGTCAGACTCTATGAGTTCTACCTCTCCAAGTGGTAAGTGCAGTAGAACCACAGCCACCCTCATGATCCGTCTGTGCACAGGGCTGGGTGATCTGATGAGGTTTGTTCTTGGACGATCTTAGGTAGGAAGTTATCGTTATTACACTGAGGGCCAGTTTATTCCACAATCGGTAGTAATAAAAAATGGAGTAATACATAATCACCATGTGTCAAACCAAACAATTGAAAAAGAATCTTTAATACTGTTAAAAAGGACAATAATGGTATTACTGAACGTAGACACACGATATCTGTGACCAGATAAAACAACTTGTCTGTGGTCAGCTGGGACTGATTGATGTGATTTTTCCAAGGTCAGTCCCAGTTCCTTGTCCCACTGCTCCATCAGCCACCCAATCTGCTTTTCATATCAATCATATTGTTTGCATCACTAATCGTTCTATATACAAGCTTCCTCTCCAGCGAGCTTCTTTTTTATGTCAGTTCCGTTCATTTTTTTCACTACTGTTCAAAAGTTTGGGGTCACCCAAACAATGTCAGGTTTAACATGAAAACTCCCACTTTTATCCATGTGCTAACATAACTACACAAGCGTTTTCTAATCATCAATGAGCCTTTCAACACCATTAGCTAACACAATGTAGCATTAGAACACAGGAGTGATGGTTGCTGGAAATGTTCCTCTGTACCCCTATGGAGATATTCCATCAAAGATCAGCTGTTTCCAGCAAGAATAGTCATTTAGCACATTAACAAAGTCTAGACTGTAGTTATGATTCATTTAATGTTATCTTCATGGAAAAAATGCTTTTCTTTCAAATACAAAAGGACATTTCTAAGTGACCCCAAGCTTTTGAATGGTAGTGTACATTGTCCTAATTCACAGCATATATTATATCATAGCACTTAACATAGTATGGTGAAGAGCAGAGAAACCAACAATACAGAATTCCCTCTGGATTCCCTTTGAGCAAGCAGTCGGCAACATTGAGAAAGAACCAAAAAGCATTAAAAAGCCATTTAATGGGGGAGAAACACTCAGACAGAACCAGGCTTAGGGAAGGCAGTTGTCTGCCTCGACCGGTTGGGGTGAGTGTGTTGATGAGGGGGGTTTGGATTTCAGGATAGCAGATGGAGAACAGACATTACATCAGAAACTATTTCCTGTGTTTTGTAAGGCTGTACTGTACAAATAGACTACGGGATTCTTCAGACTATAAGCCGCTACTTTTTTCTCCTTGTTTCAACCCTGCGGCTTATACAATGATGCGGCTAATTTATAGATTTTTACGGGCAAGCTTCATCCTGTCAACACGTTTAGCCTCGTCACATCAGAATGAAATTACTGAACAGGTCACAGTGGACCAACTGTTCAAATTAAATCAAACACACTAAATTCTTCAGATCAGTCATTTTGTGCTTCATGCACACACCTTCATCATGGAAAACACACAAAGAAATGCATTTGATGCTGCTTCTACGTTAAAGGTAATCGATCTGCCTGTTGAAGAAGGAAACAGAGCTGCATGTAAGCTTGGCATCAATGAATCCATGGTGAAACGTAGTCGGCAGCGTGAACTGATTCAATGTGTTTTACTGCCGTGGTACAGGCACTGTTTGGAAAAAGCATTTGTTTAATTAAAAGTAAAAAATCTTTCTGTGTAGACATATCATGTTACAGTGTGGACACCTGCAGCTTTTAGTCAGGTGCGGCTTATATTTACAAAACTTTTTTCTTTTTAAATTTAGTGGATGCGGCTTTTATTCAGGTGCGCACAGTAGTCCAGAAATTACAGTAATTATTAGTGCTGCACTTTGTTCTGATTCCTGGTTCTCCATGTTTCTGTCGCCCATCCAGCTCGGAGTCCGTGAAGCAGCGCACCAACATGTTCTACCTTCACCCTGAGCGCTGCTGCGTCCCCAACAGCCCGCTGTGGTTCTCCTCCACGCCGCTGGACGACAACACCATGGAGGGCATGTTGATCCGCATCCTGACCGTCAGAGAGCTGCATCTCAAGGCCAAGAAAAAAGAGGGGATGAATCAACGGACGCCCGATGACCCACCGTTTATACCTGAAGACGAGGATTCAGAGTGATGAGAACAGAAGTGACCTTTTACTGGTGTTGCAGCTGGTGGTGTAAATGTTTGTAAAATAACTGAAACATTCATTGAAACATGACCTAGTAAGCATAAATGGACTGAATTATACTTCCTTAAACCACATGTTGATCAGGATTAGACGCACAATACAATTCAGCTCCACATTCAGACTGTTCACTGCTGCTCAGCGGGACGCTCAGCGGTCCTCCTGTGTTTTGTGGTTTGCTTCTCACTGATAATGCTTCTCTTGTTTCCTTCCATGTGTTACGATTCCATGATCATTCATTGGAGTGATGGAGGTCCAGAGTGAAGAGCTGCGTTGAGTTAAATGTTGATTTCTGTTGTTTTGGTAATCATCCGCCCCAGATGACAAACTGAACACACGTCGTCATGATTTAGGTGCGAGTCATTAACAATCATGTCCAGTGAAAATCCTGCAGACTGTTTCCAGACTCGGTACTTTTGCACAGTCGTTTTACCCCGAGGTTGTTTTAACGTCATTGTCAGAAATTTAGGGAATCATTAAGTGAATTGAAACACATATAGGAAAATAATTCTTAAAAATCATTAATACCAAAGTGTAACATGACAATGGGTTTTTCTTTTTGCCTTCTCATGATTTAATTAATTTTCCAGTGGCCTTTACTTATGATGTGGAAGATGAATTCAGTTCACGCTTAAAAGATTTGGTCACTTGATTGTGAGATTATCATTTAAGCTTAATTTGTGTTTTTTTTTAATTCTGTCCAGGAATGGAGAAATTAACAAAACTTGCATTCAATTAATGGGATTAAAAGCTGCCATATTGCTGTTTTAAAAGGTTCACAACTTTCATGCAATTTGAAAAAAGGATCCAAAGTTTTCAGACTTTATTTTGTAATGATATTGTATTCCTCTAAAAAAATTCACCTTTAGCTTAACAATCAGGAACATCATTCAAAAGGAAAAACATCACAGACATCCAGTTGATGGGATTAAAAATGTATCTACATACTGTACATATGTTACATTTGGATAATTCTGTTGCTGTTTAAAAAGCCTCACGACTTTCATTCAGTCTGAAAGAAAACTGAAATTGATCTGCTTTTTAGTATTTTCAATTCATTTTGAAGCTGCTGTTTCATCCCCAACTTTTCCAAAAGCAGTAACTTTGCAAAATGAAACCAGTATCATTTAAATGGACAAATGTTCAGTACTGGTGTCCAATTGAGATTTCTAATTCAAGTAAGTGCTTTCAAGAAAACTTTTTTAATTGGACTGACACCACTGTTTAAGCAGACTCATGACTTTCAATGTGGAAAAATACACTACTTTTCAGATTTTCAGTCTGACTTTTGAGTTCATTTTGGGAATGATATTTCATCCAAAGAACTCCCTGAGAATTTACCTTTTTCCATGAACTGCAGTATCATTTCAAAGGACAAATTCACATCACTGTTGTGCATTTATTGGGATAAAAATGTGTTTCTTTACACAAAGTTCTGGATTTTGACATGACTGTTACTGCTGTTTAGGAAGACTCATGACTTTCTTACAATATGAGAAAATAACACTACGTTTTATAATTTATCGGTCTGAGTTTTGAGTTCATTGTGGGATTACTATTTCATCCTTATCTTCAGATAATATAATTTTGTCAAAATAAACCCTGATATCATTTTAAATGGACAAATTTACATCTCTGGCATCCAATCATTTGGAAAAAAAGATGTTTGGGTCTGAAAACTGACTATTACTGTAGGTACTGTGGAAAAGAAATACACAACTTTTACATTTTTAGTTTTTCAGTGAGAATTTGGAGTTAATTTTGCGAACAATATTTCATTGAAAGCACCCACGAACTGTATCATATATAGTTAGTTTTGGGAATGTCCTTTGCTTTTCCATTATCTTCACAAAATAACTTTTTGCAAAACAAACCATATCAATTACATGGACAAAGTCACATCTCCAGCATTCAATTCTTTGGATAAAAAAAATAAAATAAAATTTCTGGAAATTATTTGAATGTAGCTGATGTTCCTGAGAAGACTCATGACTCCTATGTGGTCTGGAAAAAAGTTTTGAGTCCGTTTTGGAATGATATTTCATCTTTTGCGTCCTCTGAGTTTATTGTGTTGCATAAAATCCCCTGGTATGATTTGAAATAGAATAAACAACCCCTTCATGTATATCTTGTTTCTTTTTTACCCCAGCTCTTGAGAGTATGGCTGCCAAGGTTCTCTGAGTGTTTTCTATTGTATGTTCCTTTTGAAATAAAAAAAAATATTCAAAACATTGTTGTTCTTTCTTTAAAGACTCAGCAATTGTTTTGGAGGGTCTTCTGTTTATGGGGACATTAGACATGAGCATGTTTGTCCTCTTGTGTCCCCATAAAGCACATTCACCGTTTGTGCGTCCACGGCTGCTCCCCGTGGCCAGCACGATTCTCGACCGCCGATTAGCTGCTTCAGGAGTCACTCAGTGCCGTTCCAGTCGCCGATTGGTCGGGGTTGCCGCCGTTCGCCCCACATGTGGCAACGTCATCGGTCACGGAGCCTGGACAAACGAAAGGAAAGGAAAATGGCTGCAGTGTGTTAGCTACGCCTGCTACCAGACTGTCTTCTGCTTGGCGATTTTAAGGCAAAGGTAAACGTGTCTCCGCTCGAAACCGATGTGTGTCTTACCCTGCATTCAGCTCAGTCAAATGCAATGAGTAAGTTATAAATAAACTGAAAAACAGGCTTACTCACCACCTGCTAGTTAGTGTTAGCATGCTAGCAATGGCAAATATGCAGCATAAAGTAAACATTTAGTTGAAACTGCACTTTTGTCTCAACTAAATACTCTGTATTGGTTTATAATCAACAGGCATCTTAGCTAGATACATTTACTAAGTACTATTCATGTACAAATTTGAGGTAGTTCTGCTTCACTTGAGTGTTTGTTTCCCAAACATTTTCCCAAACATTTGGGCTGCAAGATATTTCACATGGCTGAGATGGGAATATTTTGTCATTCAGTGATATATATTCTGACATAAAAATCTGCTCGCTCACCAAATTACTTGAAGAACTTTATTTGAAAATATTAATCCCCCTAGAAGCATTCGGACGGTTTTGCGATGAAGACGTCTGCATTGACGATGAAACAAATCATTTTAAAAAGCCAGTTTAGAACTCTTCTCATGTGGTATAACACTGGAATAGTCATCAAAGCAGTTTTTTGCTTTAGTTATTCAACTCTACACATATCATACAGAGCTTTGTAGTGCCGATTTAAATGGTCAAACAAGTTAATTGTGTTGACACTTCCATTAGACTAACTCTATCTTCCTATAGCCAAAATATTTCCAAATTTCCACTTGTTGTGCACATGTGGAGCCAACAAACTTTGTGCCTTGTGAATAAATGTACAAAATGTAATCAGAGTACATTAAGCTACACCAAACGTCTTCTCTTGTAAATTGCTCACCATGCCAGTATTCTTTTTGTATCAAGCAACAAATAAATTGTGCATGAATGTGTTTGACTCAATTAATTCCTTCACATCACACTTCTTGTGCTGTAACTACTGCAAACATCACCATATTGATTCTGAAATGATATATTGTGCATTCTTAGTAGAAAACTATGTGAAAATAGGGATTGAAAATGTGACCTTTGTGTTAGTTTCATTCATCTGTTTTAATGTGGGTGAATGAAAATTATTCTAACAGTTCTGGAAAAATGTTCACAGTCTAATAACTACGACCAGATGATTATGTAATAAATGTGACAGACTAAAACATAAGGTGGGGTGAAATGAGGGGCTGATTGTAAGCGCTTTGTCTGGTACTAAATCACAATTTTTGTGTTTTGATGGGTCAGGCTTCATGCCCAAATACAAAATCATTATGAAAATGAATTAAATTAGTGTTTGCTTAGATCTCAAAGTGAAATACCTGAATATATATTGCTTTTTTTTTAATGAAAAAACTATGTGTTCAGTAAATGTCATATCACCCACATCTAATTCAGTATATTTGGTAAATTTTCCAGTTGTCATGGAGAAACAAGGGGGGGAAATGACTCCTGAGCAGGACGCCCTGCAATACATCGCTGCTTGCAGAGACAAACCTTTCTTGGAAGAAAGGTTTATAGACTCCCTTAAAGGTAGGTGGTACATTTTTGATATCTATCTCTATATTGATATTGACACCTGATATTACTGATACTGATATTTACCCTAATATTCTGTGTTGTCTTATCCCTTTATTGATTAGCTACGCTGCTGTAACAACTTGATTTCCCTCTGGTAAATAATAAAGTCGTCTAAAGCCCTATTAGTATTACCTGGGGCCCTCTGGTCATTTGTAATAATTGTGAAGGAGGTCGGTGATCTTAATCCCGTGCGAATGTGCCATGTCGGTAATTGGTAAAGTAATAATTCCTCCGCAAATTACCGACTATATTTCGCTGAACACTGACGTCCTGGAATAATACTAGTCCCGTGCGAATCTGCATCTCAGTGATTGGGGTGTATTTTAGTTGTTGGTGGTTTGTATTGCGCGTCTTTTTCTCGATCTTTCTCGGTTGAATTATGGAGGCTGTGGTGGAAATTATTGACAGCATTTTAGGAGCAAATGCAGGAGTAGGCCGATACATAACAGGCCTATGGAGCATTCGCAGAAATGGCAAAATTAGATCCACCAGAAGAGGGAAATTTGGAAGGATATTGAGATGGATGACATGCGTAGCAGCATGCATTAAGCATATCATTCAACAGGCTGAATACAAACATCCTGCCCACTGTTCTCAAGTCACGTTGCTGCTTTGACATGTTTACTTTTGCCATGACGACTACATACAATGTTAAAAGGGATCATTTTACCCCGAACCACAAGCTTTCCATGAACCTAGCCTAGTTGTTTTTGTGCCTAAACCTAACGAAACAATAACAATAGTGCTGTTACAGCATAGGTATTTAAAATTTAGTCGTGTCTGTTTTTTTTTCCAAGTAGCAGCCAACCACTTTGCACTATAGACTGTATATGTAGAGTATATACTATATATATATATATATATATATATATATATATATATATATATATATATATATATATATTCTTTGCACATGAACGTGACAACAACGGATGTTGTGACCGGCATGGATTTGACATCATATCTGGGCTGTAATGTCCATAAATTCGAGTAAAATACAGACTTGGCTTACCCCGTGCGTATGCACTTAAAGAAACACAGACATCCTGGGGTAACTTACAAACTACCAGAGGTCCCCAGGTAGTACTAATCCCGTGCGAATAGTACATAAGTCTAGTATATGTGGTTTTACTTGACAACAAGCTCCTTGGAGACTATTTTATGTTTTGTAGATCTCAATGATACTCAAGTTATTAATGTGTTTTAGTTTTATGTTTACATAAATCCAGTGGTATTCTCTCACTTCCATCATATGACTTCTTAGCTGATTGTATTTGATATAATTATTTTAGTTTTAATCATATTGTATGTTTGGGATCTTCTTTATCTGTATCATTTTGTTTTCACTGTTGTTAATATGAGTTTTTTTAAAGGCACTTTGTACCTTGTTTGTGAAAGGTGCTATGCAAATAAAAAAATAATGATATTACTACTACTGTTATTGTTATTCAGACTGTTGTTCATTTATATTTATGTCCTCATACATACACACGTGGACAAAATTGTTGGTACCCCTCAGTTAAAGAAGGAAAAACCCACAATTCTCACTGAAATCACTTGAAACTCACAAAAGTAACAATAAATAAAAATTTATTGAAAATTAAATAATCAAAAACAGCCATTACTTTTGAATTGTTGATTAACATAATTATTTAAAAAAACAAACTAATGAAACAGGCCTGGACAAAAATGATGGTACCTCTATAAAAGATTGAAAACTATTTGACCAGAGTGACATGATTAACTCAGGTGTGTTATTTAATTGACATCACAGATGTTTCCAAACTCATAATCAGTCAGTCTGCCTATTTAAAGGGAGACAAGTAGTCACCCTGCTGTTTGGTGAAAAGGTGTGTACCACACTGAACATGGACAACAGAAAGCGAAGGAGAGAATTGTCCCAGGACATCCGAAAAAAAATTATAGACAAACATCTTAAAGGTAAAGGCTATAAGACCATCTCTAAACAGCTTGAAGTTCCTGTGACAACAGTGGCTCATATTATTCAGAAGTTCAAGACCCACGGGACAGTAGCCAACCTCCCTGGACGTGGCCGCAAGAGGAAAATTGATGACAAATTGAAGAGACGGATCGTTGGAATTGTATCCAAAGAGCCCAGAGCAACCTCCAAAGAAATTAAAGGTGAACTCCAAGGCCAAGGTACATCAGTGTCAGATCGCACCATTCGTCGTTGTTTGAGCCAAAGTGGACTTCATGGGAGACGACCAAGGAGGACACCACTGCTGAAAAAAACTCATAAAAAAGCGAGAGTGGAATTTGCAAAAATGCATGTTGACAAGCCACAAAGCTTCTGGGAGAATGTCCTTTGGACAGATGAGACCAAACTGGAGCTTTTTGGTAAGGCACATCAACTCTATGTTCATAGGCTCAAAAACCAAGCATACGAAGAAAAGAACACTGTCCCTACGGTGAAACATGGAGGAGGCTCAGTAATGTTTTGGGGCTGCTTTGCTGCATCTGGCACAGGGTGTCTTGAAAGTGTGCAAGGTACGATGAAATCTGAAGACTATCAAGGCATTCTGGAGAGAAATGTGCTGCCTCGTGTCAGAAAGCTTGGTCTCAGTCGCAGGTCATGGGTCTTCCAACAGGACAACGATCCAAAACACACAGCCAAAAACACCCAAGAATGGCTGAGAGAAAAGCGTTGGACTATTCTAAAGTGGCCTTCTATGAGCCCAGATCTGAATCCCATTGAACATATGTGGAAGGAGCTGAAACATGCCATTTGGAGAAGACACCCGTCAAACCTGAGACAACTGGAGCTGTTTGCTCATGAGGAGTGGGCCAAAATACCTGTTGACAGCTGCAGAACGCTCATTGACAAATACAGAAATCGTTTAATTGCAGTGATTGCCTCAAAAGGTTGTGCAACAAAATATTAAGTTATGGGTGCCATCATTTTTGTCCAGCCCTATTTCATTAGTTTGTTTTTTTAAATAATTATGTTAATCAACAATTCAAAAGTGATGGCTGATTTTGATTATTTAATTTTCAATAAATTTTTATTTATTGTTACTTTTGTGAGTTTCAAGTGATTTCAGTGAGAATTGTGGGTTTTTCCTTCTTTAACTGAGGGGTACCAACAATTTTGTCCACGTGTGTACACACTTGTATTTAGTAAGAGGTATATGTCTGTTTCTTAATATTAATGGAAGACATGCTGGGAAATATTGTAGCAGTGAGATTCAGGAGTTTGATAAGAAGGACTGAGGGAAACGTGATTGTTTCCATCATAAAATAGTTTCTTCAGATTAAACATTTAATCCCAAACACTTCAACCCTGAAAACAACTTTGTTCCACTTTTGTAGAATGCATACGAAGGCGAGAGTTGTTATTTGAGTGCCAGTCTAAAAATATTTCTTCAAACGATGATTCTGGTTTGCAAATTAACACTGGCTTTAATAATTACCACAGACTAAACAGTGAGAACAGAAGCTGTTTAACAGTTAGTGATGAAATTGTCAGGCTAATCTGATTTTTGTGTTTCCTTTTCTAGGAAAAGGTGTTTTCACCCACAAAACTATTGAACCATCTTCGTTTGTTGTTGAATATCGTGGAAAAATCATTTGTCACAAAGACAAAAGGCCTGAGAACAAACGTGGTCATACTGTGAATGGCTTCTTGTATGAGTTTTCATGGAAAGGCGCACAGTGGTGGTAAGTTATCTACTTGTTCTTCAGTTTTATTATAAAGCAACTGTTAAGGAGACTATAAGACAACTGCTTGGTGAAATGCAGTTAATTTACAGATGATTCTCGTTTCACTTGCAGCGTTGATGCTTCAAAAGAGGACGGTAGCCTTGGAAGACTTGTGAATGACGATCACAAAAGTCCAAACTGTGAAGTGAGGAAGGTTGTTTGTGAAGGGAAGCCACACTTGTGTCTGTTTGCAGTGGAGAAGATATCTCCTGGCGAGGAGATAACCTACAACTATGGAGACAAGGCTTATCCGTGGCGCTCAACGGTGGGTTTACATTAGATAGGGACTCCTGCTTTTGAGCTTTACAATTACAACTTAATTTGGTCCACACATCAAAAACCCTTACAGTAGTTGTCCAATAATGTTTAGTTTTTGTTGAAAAAGCATTAAAGAGGTGTTGACCAGAGGATGCAGTCTGTGTGTAAAGCAAAACAGCAGCACCAAAGACTTGATTCTCCAAAATGACTCTGCAGTAAATCAACATCTCTATAATAAGCATTTTATCAAAAAATAATCATAACCTTCATGATGGGAGAATACAGTTCCTTTCATTGGTGTACCTAATAAACTGGCTAACAAATCAATGTGCTAAATTTTAGATTGAACGTGTATTTGAGGTTTTCCAGAGCTTTTACTGAGAGTAAATGTGACTGTGGCTATCCGTTGTGTCAGATTGACTGAAAAGGCTGCAACCATACTGTGTATTAATCACAGTTTAGAACAAACGTTAACATTCTTAATCTTCAGTTTTAGCTTTCATTTCATCAGTCAATCTTGTATTTTAGAAAAATGTGTGAATTCAGTATTGAAAGACACATTTAAGAAACGTAAAAGGGGCTGTTTGAATATGTGCACGACTGTAGTGCCATTCAACTTTATGCAAACAAGTTAATTCAACTTTTATCAACATTAATAACATTTTATTCATTTTTCAGTACAAAAATAATGTGTATATTTGTGATTTGACTTGACTCCCAAACGTATCCACTGAAGAGAGACACCCACGACTTAAAAAAATATCTTTAGAAACTACAGATATCAAAAAAAATCTAATTTTGAGCGACAAAATGGTGTTTGGAATTTAAAACAGGCTTTGTAAAATGGGCAAGAAATCAGAATGATGCACATTGAAATTGTTGGTTTCGAAAACAAAACAATGAAATACCATGTATTATTAATGAATTGAGCTTTTCTGTGTTATTTGGTCGTTACATATTGATTTATTTTAGTTTTCACATTGTGTACTATAGAATAATATTCAAATATTAATATTGGTATTCAACTTTTTTATCTATCTTTAACATTTCCTGGAGACCTGTGATGTTCCAGCACTTCAAACACGGATTTTAGTCCAACTTCATCAACACCAAAGAATAGGAGAATACGTAAACGTCAAGTTGGCACATAACATTTGATGATTTACAGACTCTCCTTTTATTTTTGTGGCCACTCCAACACATCAGTCAGTAGTATTCTCGCTACAATTATGACAGTGGGCTTTCAGTATGTTTGTGTTTTAGACAGCATCTTCAGTGTGCTCTTGCGTACCTCTAAAGCTCTGTAAGTCACAGTGTCTTTGTGGTATTGAAGTTCAGTATTCTATGCATCAAATTTCTGGTTTGCATTTCCAGGATGAGGACTTGGCTGCTTCCAACTCTGAGGAATCTCACTCTGATGATGATGACAAACTACCCGGACCAAGTCGTAGAAGGCACAGTTTTGGCAGCATCAACACTCGGCTGCATTCCAGGGACAGTTCACCGTTTACCAAGTTAGATTCTTCTCGAAAAATGAGAAGTACCAGACGGCAACTGGACGACATTTCATCCATCCAGAAGGGGGAAGATTCTGCTTTGAGCTCCAACGAACGTGAGTCGGATGGAGACTACGAACCCAGTGACACTGAACTAAAGAGCAGCTGCAAGGCTGCAGTAAAGACCAAAAAACCCCATGTCGCTGCTAAAAATTATTGCTATGTATGCAGTAAAGCTGTCGGAAAAATCGCTCGACATTTTAAGAAGCATGCTGATGAAGAGCCTGAAATTGCTGCAGCCTTAGCTTTACGCAAAAACTCAGTCGAACGTAAAAGACAGCTTGAAAAGCTACGAAACAGAGGAAACTACAGACATAATCAAGAAGTGTTGAGGAGTAACACCGGAGTGCTAAAACTGAGAAGACGGCCAAAAGATGATGTGATAAATGCTTCAAAATTCGTGCACTGCCTGTTTTGTAAAGCCATGTTTAAACGTGCTGAAATATCGAGGCACCTACCCAACTGTGCTAAGAGATCATCAGGCGATGCTGGTAGCAAGACGGTCGACTTCAGTGAGGATGCTCTTAGAGAGTCTGAGCTTTTAAAAAGTCTTCCATCTAGTGTGTGGAGGATACTTGGTGCTATGAAACAAGATGAGGTGGCATTTGTAGTTCAAAATGATCCCCTTCTAATACGGATGGCACAGAATTTTGTAGATGAGTATGGAAACGACCCAAGTAAGCATGATCACATCCAACAGAAGCTGAGAGAAATGGGAAGATTCTTGCTGGCGCTGCATGATAAGGGAATCTTTAGCTTTGAATATGCTATCAAGCCACAAAACTTCTACAAAGTTGTTGACACTGTCAAAAACCTTGCCGGCTTTAATGCAGAAGAGTGGAAATACAAAAACCCAAGTCTGGCTTTAAAATTGGGAAATTCACTCAAAACATTAGGTGACATTCTCATCAGTGGGGCCTCCAGTGATAAGAAGGTGGTGAAAGACGCAAACGCATTCATTAAACTGTGTGAAACACAGTGGACTGAACTTGTCTCTCAAACTGCTGTCGCTTCGTTGACTGGACGAAAAGTAAACAGCCCGTCTACCATACCATTCACGCGTGACGTCCAGACTTTCTACATGTATCTACAAAAAGCATCGACCTCTGCCATCGAGAGCATGACAGCAAATGAAAACCCTCAGGTGTACAGTGCTCTGTCCAGGGTGACACTTGCACAGGCATCCGTCATAAACAAATGTGCACCCGAAGTTTCAGCGATGACCCTGAAGTCATTCCAGGAGAGAGGTGACACCACCCGGGCGCTGTCCAAGCACTTCATCAAAATAAATATTATGAGCCAGACTGGTGAGAACGTCGACGTTTTGTTGACATCTCAACTCGTCAACGCCTTAACGCTGCTCCTGAGCAAGAGGCATGCATGTAATGTGCATGAAGACAACCCTTTCTTGTTTGCAAAGCCTGACTGCTCTTCAACGAGCCACTACCACGGAGGAAGCTGCATCAAGGCCATTTCAAGCGTATGCAGTGCTAACAATCCGGAGCATCTCAGGTCGGTGCACCTTCACAAGCATACCGCTAGAATCTTCCAGATTCTCAACCTGGAGAATGACGAGCTTGCTCGCCTTGGTAAGCTGCTGGGCCATGACATCCAAGCTGAGAGGGACTACTACCGTCTGCCAGAGGCGGCTGTTGAACTCGCAAAAATTGCAAAACTGATTCTTGCAATGGAAAAGGGTTCTTTGGAAAAGTTCAAAGGAAACTCTCTGGAGGAAATTGAAATTGAAGGTTTGTTTCCAATGTGATACACAAATTAATCTGCCAAAATTTGTTAGGTAAAAACAAATGAAATGTTTTTTAATGATCTGACTGAGTGCATGGTTTGATTTGCTTTTTATTCCAGATGAATTGGAGCCAGATGTGGAGCAGGGCAACCCCGAAAGCATGGATGCTGAAGAAGACGAAGAAGAGCTGGATCTTCTACTTCCGCAGAGCGGTATGTTATGAAAACGCTTTCTGTGCCCTTTCATCTGTAGTAATCATGACTTCAATAATATTTTTCTTTACAGAGATAGCCACTGATAGTGAAGTTTACTTTGCATATTGCCACTAGGGATGTGCGGACTAGTCGTTTAATCGTTTAACCGCCGACTCATTTATTAAACGTTTAGTATTTTACTTGTCTGTTAAACGCTAGTGCCCCCCCCCGCACAGCCACGCTTCGCGGCCCCCGGTCCCGACCGGGCGCCGCCATGCAGCTCTATGCTCGCCGCACGCTCGTCCCGTCTGGGCTACCTGGTTGATTCTGCCAGTAGCATATGCTTGTCTCTTTTTTCAACCCCCGCTATCCCCCTCATCATTAGCGGTGTTTTGACCACTCCAGCTACACCCGCCACGTCCCTTCCTGCCACCCCGAAGCAAAGCATCGGCTCCAGTATGTTCTGCTCGTGGACAGTCATGGCACACCGACCCGCTGCCGTTACGCAGAGACACAGCGGCACTTTCTGTCTCAGTGGACGACTGAACATCTTCATCAGAGGGTGAATATTCCTCTTCAGAATATGAGTAAGCCATTACTTGACAAAGTACTTTGTCAGCGTTGACCAGACCTCTCGGTATGGTGAGTTTTCTCACTCTAAAACAGTGGTTCTCAACCCTGTTCCTCAGGACCCCATGTCCTGCATGTTTTAGATGCTTCCCTGCTCCAACACACCTGATTCAAATGATCAGCTCGTCATCAGACTTCTGCAGAGGCTTGATGACGAGCTGATCATTTGAATCAGGTGTGTTGGAGCAGGGAAGCATCTAAAACATGCAGGACATGGGGTCCTGAAGAACAGGGTTGAGAACCACTGATCTAAAATGTGCCGTCTTGCGCTCTGATACGCTCCGACGGCGAGTCTCGTCTCCTCGGTTTTCAAACTCTGTAAACTCCAAAACTTTGAATGAAAACACGCCCACAACTGATGCTCAGATTGAAATTCCAGATGTCCGCCATCTCCTGGTGTACAGTACATGAGGCACAGGAGGCAGTATATTTGAAGCTATGGCTTGTTATGTTCATCAATGTTGCTTGTCGCAATATTGCGACTTTGGCGCTTAAAGGGTTAAATTGCAAGTTTTCCGAACCGACTAGTCGCCAATAAAATTAGCGACTAGTCGGTTCGGAAATTAGTCGAAATTCCCATCCCTAATTGCCACATTTTCTCTTCCTCGGAAAAGATTCATTTCTGGTACAGGTTTTCTCACAAATAGGATTTTTTATTGAAATCACTGGTTTTTACTCGGGCTGCGCAGTGGGGTAGTGGTTAGCACTTTCGCCTTGCAGCAAGAAGATCCTTGGTTCAAATCCCGGGGTGGGCCTGGGATCTTTCTGCATGGAGTTTGCATGTTCTCCCTGTGCATGCGTAGGTTTTCGCCCGAGTCAGCTGGGATAGGCTCCAGCACCCCCTACTGAGGATAAAGCGGTGTATAGAGAATGGATGGATGTTTTTAACCCATTTTGCTAATTGGGTTTCATTTATTCAGCATATTGGATACTTTTCTTTATAAAATGGTTAGAAATGAAATGGAAAAAAAACATTTTTATGCATCATTACTCCACCAAGGAACAGTGAAGTTATGTGGCAATCAGAGTATTTTTGCCTGTCTGTTTGTCTGTCAGTCTGTTCGCAACATTAAAACTTAACTTAAAAACAGAGAAACGGATTTGGATGAAATTTTCAGGGAAGGTCAGAAATGACACAAGAACCAAATGATTAGATTTTGGTAGTGATGCGGCTTATAGTTAGTTAATATGATTTCTGTATCATTGCGAGATGGCGACTCGACGTCACTGTAACTATGACAACAAGTGAACACTACATCAATCACGTGATTACATTCATACTGCATATTGACAGCTGCAGACTTATTGGGACTCATCCGTTGGAAATGATACAAGGAACAATTTATTAAGTTGTGGGGGTCTTTCTGAGTCTCATCAATTCCTGCCGCCGACTAAACATTTAGGTCAGGCATTTCGGTATCCGTACATAACGTGCACATGCATCAGACAAGCCTGTATTCAGCACAAGATCATTTTGATTGTGGGTCCATCTATATTAAATGGCCTCATTCTATGGTGCTGTAATTACCTCCGCCAAGGAGGTTATGTGACACCCGGCGTTTGTGTGTGTGTCTGTCTGTCTGTCTGTCTGTCTGTCTGTCTGTCTGTTAGCAAGATAACTCAAAAACGCCTGGGCAGATTCACATGAAATTTTGAGGGCATGTAGACTATGGTAAGAGGAAGAACTAATTTAATTTTGGTGGCAATCCGGAAAGGATCCTGGATTCTGGATCACTTTGAATTTTTAGTATGTTTTAGTATGTGGTCCAAAATAGGACAAAAACATCATAGGTTAGTATGTCGTCCAGCAAATTGGAACAAGGTGTCCAGATAGCTCAACTGGTTAAGAAGGTGAACAGAACTGTGTCAGAGACGCAGGTTCAATTCCAGCTCATGCTCCTTTACTGCATGGGTTTCCTGTTTTCCTCTCTATCCTTGGCGGAGGTCTGCACTCTCTGATTGCTTTTCTAGTTTTGTTTTAGGATTTCATCTATCGAAAATCATCCACTGACTGAGCAGCCTTAGCTGAGTACTGCACTCTGCTTTTCTTGTTGGTTCTGTTTTAGTCATGATGATGCTCTTTGCACATGTTCCATAAAACTGGCCCCTAAAACCGTCAAAATGACATCTCTGTCATGGCCACAATGAAGTTTATCTGTTAAGAATTGCATTTCCTTGTTTTGAACACCAAGGTGTGTAGGAGTAAAGTAGTAAGGTGTGAATAGTGTGTACACACCAAGATCTGCATTGTAAGCATAAAATTTTGATGAATCTCTTATTTGTATCTTTTTCTAATGTTCTTTTACACAGAAATGGGTCAAAGAGTCATTTTTTTATTCAAACTACCAATATACAGGAAATGACAACTTTATCGTCACTGAGTAACTTTATTCTCTACAGTTTACTGTAGTATGTAGCTGCAAATTTACCCATATTTAAAGATAAATAAATTGAAGATTCACAGCGTTGTGCTGCATCCACACACTGAAAGCTTCTGAAATGAAAGTTTTCCATCTTCTTTGGCCACAAACCTAAACTGTACATTCACTGCAGGTGTAGCCAGCAAAAAGCTGAATTATGTGGCACATCTGCTCCACAAAGGTTTTATGAAAAGTATTTGTGCCAGGTTGGATGTTTATTATGAAGGCAATATGGCGGCCAGTGATGAAAACATTGAATGTCTAATAAATGGCTTTATAATCACAGGTTGTGTCAGAACTACATCAGTCTTGTTGGAGCTTTAATCTTTAATATTTTTGGACTTTCCAGATGATGTGGAGCAACAAAGCAGACAGCTGACTCCTGAGCAGGACGCCCTGAAGCACATAAAGGCTGGCAAAGACAAGTCCTTCCTGGAGGGAATCTTTATCGACTCCTTTAAAGGTTGGTGATGCGTTTCTCAAAGTTGCCTCATTTCATATCCAAATTCCTGTGGTTAATTTGTTGGTGAAGTTAGCTGTTGTTAACCCTCTGATTAGGTACATCGATGTTAGATTGAAAGACTGATTGATTCATAAATATGCAAATAACTTTAGCTGGCTAAAATGACGAATCGAAAGAGATATCCGACGTTAAAAATGGTATGACGAAACATACCAGGACAGCTGTGGCTACAAATGTAGCTTCCCAGATAGCAAACTATGGGTGAATCAATGTTGAATCTATGTTGAGACCTAACGTCGAAATTATACAGAAAGCGCAAGGTTGATAAAATGTTGAGTCAACGTTTGCTTTTCAACCATAAATCACACTTTACCCAGACAGCAAAAGATGTTAAATCAATGTTGAATTAGGGTTAAGAAGGTTGAATTGTGGTTACGGTTGAAGATTGATGGTTGGATCAACGTTGATTCAACAACATTTTGTCAACATTGAAGTTTGTGTTTAAAAGATACCATTGAATCTACATTGTATTTTGGTTTAATTAAAATGTTTGACAGGTCAATGTTTAATTAATGTTGAATCTATGTTTGCAAACATGTAATCTATGTAAGCAAACGTTGACTCAACATTTTATCAACCTTACGCTTTCTGTATAATTTCGACGTTAGGTCTCAACATAGATTCAACATTGATTCACCCATAGTTTGCTATCTGGGTTACCACCACCAGAGTGAGAATGTGTGAGTGAATGAATAATGGATCCATTGTGAAGCACTTTGAGTGCCCAAAAAAAGCGCTATATAAATCTAATCCATTATTATTATTATTATTGTTCATATTTGGCTTTTTCCAGAGCTTTTAGATGTAATAGTCTTCAGCAGTGGATGAAGATCATAAATATGCTTTATTTTGAGCTTCCACTGTGGATGAAGAGAGCTCCAATTTGGACTTTGAGTTAATAATAAAAAAATGTAAATAATGATGCTGTGCAATTTCATAACAATTTTACTGTAAATACTGCTTTCTTCTCTCTTCTTCTGAAGAAAATATTTTTATTTATATATATACACTGTGTGCATTGTATGCTGCACTCTTTTTCTCATTCAAATGTTCTATGTGCTGCTGTACACTGTAAATTCCCCCACTGTGGTATTAATAAAGGTTTAATCTATCTATCTGTCTATCTAATAGCTAACTCTTTTCATCCAGTGCAGGAGAAATGGGTGGTTGCTTTTTAATGAATGAATTTTAAACAATCAACACACTTGATGTTGAATGTTGAATGTAGAAACTACATGCATCAGGCATGAAAGAATCTGCACTTTCGCACTGGTTGGATTTTTTTTGTAGCAATTCTAAATGTGATAACCATGTAATAACTGAACTTTTTTTCTTGTATTTATGTTGTATTAGGGAAAGGTGTGTTCACTCACAAATCCATCGAACCTTCGACCTTCGTTGTAGAGTTTCGGGGGAACATCATCCCTCAAGAAGAAACCCAGAAAAAGAAACGTGGGGACTCTCTGAACGACTATTTGTTTGACTTTTTTGGAAGGGAACAAACTGGCGGTAAGTTTATCAGTTTGGTTGCTATCGGAGGCTTTAAATTGTAAGAACAAAAAGCCAGTTCAAATTTCGTTTTTGATCTCTTCTGTGCATGTTTACCAAATACAAGAAAAGTAAAAATGTAATATTGTTTTCCTTCATAAATAAGGTTCAGTCGTTAGTAGTCAGTGTGATAAAATTCAGCCATTTTCACAGTGGTTTTAAGAGTTTTGCTTGTTTTGCAGCATCGATGCTTCAGCAGACGACAAAAGCCTTGGCAGACTGGTGAACGACGATCACATAAGTCCCAACTGCAAAGTGAGGAAAATCATTTACAAGGAAAAGCCTCACTTGTGCCTGTTCGCCCTGAAGAAAATATCAGCTGGCGAGGAGATAACCTTCAACTATGGGAGGTCCCCTTACTCGTGGCGCTCAACGGTAGGGGTTTTATGTAACATGTTGGGATTTTGTTCTTACTTCTGGCTGATTTTTTTCCGATTATGTCATGTATAACTGTTGACATCTTTTGCAGAAATCTTTCAGATATTTTACTCCTCTGTCCCCTTCGGTTTATGACAATCTTAGAAAATACCCAGCATAATTATGTCCAAAAGAACACTTAAATAAAAATCTAACTGAAATGTCTTAACAGTCTCAACAATTACTGAACAATTGGTGTCGAATTTATGTTGTACTACATTGCTGCCTTTGTAAATAAAGTCTTTGTATTTTTTCCATTGCAGGCTAGATTGGAAGAATTTGTAATACTCATGTTTTTACATCTTTGTGACTTTTCCATCTCCTTCATATTTACAGGAAACCACTGAAAACCAGAACACATCACTAACAGACTTGGACCGTCCTTCATCTTCTCTGATGGATGAAAAAGTAAGTGATGATTTCAGTTTTTAAGCACCAGGAAGTTTAAGTTAGACAGAGCTGAACAGTTTATGGTGATGTTGACGCTGCTTTAATAATAATTGAATGTTGTCTGTGTTTAGTTAGACGGATAGCAAGATGGTCCAAAATACTATACTGACAGTCAATAGAAACTTTGAGGTAGAAATGTACGCACAATTCTACTTGTAGGGGGGTTATAATTATTCATTGTGGATTTACTGATGATCTAGTGCCCTGGTAGTTGAGATAATGATGAGTTGTCATTTTGTCATGATTCATTGCACATGGGTTGGTCACTTTGCAAAAGTGAACCAAATACACACCAAGCAATACTCAGTGAGTATCTGCACAATGTGAGAATGGGTTTTGAAGGCCTATATAAAGGCCCAAAAAAGGCCACCATTGTTAGTCCAGTGAACAGCATCATGCCGCGTCTATCACATGAACAACGTCTCCGGGCACTGGGTATGGTGGAGGCCGGTTTGAGCTACAGTGATGTAGCCAGGCGTATGGGCTGTTCCCAACCCACAATCAGAAGCCTGGTCCAAAGCATGCGCCGACGGATTGCTGCCTGCATCGAAGCAAATGGAGGCCATACTCGGTATTGACTGTTGTGACTTTGTGTTTGGCAGGTGCCGTTTTCTTTTGTGAAATTCTTTATTTTAAAATCATTCTTGAAACTTTAGATTTTTGTTTCTGTATGCCAATATCCTAAACAAATGATTCATATGAAGAAAATCCAGTTTCAAAGGCTTCAAAATAAAAATTATGTTGAAAAATATGGTCTCAAAGTTTTTAATGACTGTCAATGTACAATAGTATCTTGCCATGTCATCATCTTTGAGATTGGATCAGGACAGTCCAAATTAATACAACATACTTATGCATCTTTTTATACTGTTGAAGTAAATTCTACATTTAGCAAACCAAAGACAGTAGAGTAGACCAGACCAGAATCAAAACCTCAGTGTCTTTTGGACTTACGCTACTGTTAAAAAGTTTAGGGTCACTTAGAAATGTTATTATTTTTGAAAGGAAATAATTTTTTCCTATGAAGATAACAATAAATTAATCAGAAGTCCAGTGTAGACATTGTTAATGTGGTAAATGACTATTTTAGCTGGAAACGGCTGATTTTTAATGGAATATCTCCATAGGGGTACAGAGGAACATTTCCAGCAACCATCACTCCTGTGTTCTAATGCTACATTGTGTTAGCTAATGGTGTTGAAAGGCTCATTGATGATGGGAAAACCCTTTTGCAGTTATGTTACCACATGAATAAAAGTGAGTTTTCATGGAACACATGAAATTGTCTGGGTGACCGCAAACTTTTGAACGGTAGTGTGCATGTGTTCAACTTGGTTCAATTGTGATTTTTTTAAAATGTTTTCTTACTTTAGGTCTTGTCAACTACTCTTAAGTTAAATTTCTGCGTAACTGAAAAGTTGAATTAATTGATAGGAACATCCCTAATTGTACATTTGTTTTCAGAATTGAAAAATGTAACAGTGGGAAAGTTCTTCAACAGAATTCAAATTAAATCACTTATTTTTTTCTATAACACAAAAAAAATCTGAGTTGATGAAAGTGCTGTAAACGTTATCAAACAAGGAGCAACACTACTTCTTGTAAAGTCAATTTGTAAAACAGAGTGCTGCAGAATACTAAACAAGGTTAAAAAGGATGGAAGCTTGAAAGATCGCCTTGTAAAGTAAACCGAAAATAAAAGGAAGAAGCACAAAGAGGACCATCCTACTGTAAGCCAATGGAAAGACATTGTTGAGAAGACAAATCAGAATTTGTAGAAAAGTGGACCAAATTAACTAAATATAAGACTCAACAGTCACCAAAACAGTTGACTGGGCACAGTCAATAGTATATTTAAGACCCGTACATAATAATAGTAAACTATGAATCAATTTTAATGTTAGCTTGTACTTTGTATGTATCATCTAGCTTATCATGCATGTATCCAACTGTGTGTTATATGTTCCTTGTTCCTTACCCCCCTCTTCTACCATCCCTCCCCTTCTCCACCCCTTTACCCCTCTACCTCTAACTCTCTACCTCCTCAGTCCCTCTGAACCCACCAGCCAGCAGGCAGATGGGTCCCTCACATAAAGAGCTGGATTCTGCTCAGTTGATTTGATTATAATAATTTAAATGTACTTGTGTTGTACTTTTAACAACTTCCCTGTTAAAAGGGTGTTTTTCTTGCCATTGTCGCCTTAGGGCGTGCTCTGGGGATTCAGGCATATGGGTTCTGTAAAGCGTCCTGAGACAATTTGACCTGTAATTGGCGCTATATAAATAAAACTGAACTGAATTGAATGAAATATGCATTATATAACCCGAAGTAATTGTAATCTCAATTGTTGGAACCTCACTTACAAATTCATTGTTTATACGAAAAACAACAAAATTTAAGCTAATAAAAGCAGCCAAAAGCCTTTGAAAACAAGTATGTCTTGAGAATCTTCTTTAAAATATCAATAGAGGAGGATCAGTGGATCAAATGGGGAGAGTTGCTCCACTACAGAGGCTGGATCTGCTCCTACAAAACCAAATCATGGAAAAGTTCATAGCTCTGAGAATCGAAGAGACAGAGAAATTTCAAAAATGTACACAACATTTTATGGTATTGCTTGATTGTTCCAGTTGTATAACATTCCTTGTTCATCATTCCAGGCTGAGGACTCGGCAGAATCGTCAAGTTGTGCAGAAAACTTCACTGATGACGACTACGTCTGCGAGGACGAGTCGAGTAGCGACGAAAGTTATACCAGCGACAAGAACGAGCCGATTCGGGATTTATGGAACAGTCAGGAAGGCTGTCCGCAGGAGCAGGAGGAGAGCACTGATGACTCTGAAGCCGATGAAAAACTCAAAGACCCGTCAACCACCAACAAGAACTACTGCTACATTTGCAAGAAACCTCAGACTAAAATTTCTCGTCATCTTTTAACCCACAGAAAGGACGAGCCTGAAATCGCGAAAATATACGCATTACCCCGAAAAAGCACGGAGCGTATTAAAATGCTAGAAAAGTTAAGAAACAAGGGGAATTATGAACATAACCAAGAAGTGCTGAAGAATCGCACTGGAGAGCTGAAAGTGAGAAGAAAAGCTGCCACAGTCAAAAAAGTGGCAGCTTGTATATACTGTAAACACATGTACGGCTACAAGCAGATCTGGCGACACATGCAGAATTGTCCTTCAAAGAAGTTCTCAAAGCCTCCGATAGGTGGCAGAACTCAAATTTTGTCCTTGGTTGCTGCAACAGGGTTAGCTGATCACCAAAAGATCTCATCAGGTGCGAAGAAGATGTTGAAGAAGCTGAAGAAAGATGAAATCGGCTCTGTTGTCTGGAGCGATCCTTATCTACTCCAGCTGGCTCAGTGTTTGTACTACCTGAGGGAGGAGAAACGAACGTATCTGTATGTGAATCAGAAGCTGAGGCAGATGGCAAGACTCCTACTAATATTGAGGAAAAAGTCGATAGACAGCTTTGAAGTTGCCACCAAGCCCCAAAATTTCAGCAAAGTCGTCGAAGCTGTCGGGGAACTGGCAGGTTTCAAGGAAGGCTCAAAGCCCCAGGACAGGCCCAATCTGGTGAATAGCCTCGGAATCTCACTCAAGAGAATTGCTGACATTAAATATGCCAGAGCTGTGATGGACAACACTGATAAGGAGATGATACAAGAAGCAGAGACATTCATGAATCTGTGTGCTAAAGAATGGCCGTCCGGCTACAAAGCAACTCAGCCACAACTCACCCAGCCATCCACACTAGCGTTCATTCAGGATGTGCAGCTCTTCTACCAGTGTCTGGACAAAACGGCAGCTTCTGGGGTGGAAAGTCTGATGATGTATGCGTGCTCGCAGGTCTATACTGCTCTGCTCAGAGTGACGGCTGCATACGTGGCGATCTTTAACAAAAATCTGGCAGACGTTTCTCGAGTGACCCTCCAGTCATTCAAGGAACGACCTGAGACTGAACCTCAGCAAAATGCTCCTGTCAACCAGTCGCAGTTTGAGCAAATTCTGTCCAAGAACATGGTGAAGATCAACGTTGCCAGCATCACTGGCAAAAAGTTTGCTCTTACTTTGACGTCTGACCTGCTCTCGGCTCTAACGCTACTTGTGAGTAAGAGGGAAGCCTGTGGTGTTCATGAAGACAATCCCTTTTTATTTGGGAGATCTGATGACGGAAGCAAAAACTTCTACCAGGCGAAACGGTGTATTTGCATTTTTACAGATCGGTGTGGTGCCAAGAACAAAGAGAGCCTCCGGTCGATATATTTCTGTAAGCACACTGTGAGAATATTCCAGATCCTTAGCCTCACGAATGATGACCTCGTCGAGCTCGCCAAACTGTTGGACCGGAATATTCAGACCGACAGGGACTATTACCAGATGCCAGAGGCAGCCGCGGACGTTGCCAGAATCTTAGAGCTAATATTTGCAATGGAGAACGGAACTCTTGGACAATTTGAAGGAAAGTCTTTCGAGGAAATTGAGTTTCCAGGTATGTGCCCACGTAAAGGTTGAAGTGAAAGTAATGTTGACCTCAAGTGAAGGTTTTGGAAGCTGACTGGTCGAACCCACTTTCTGTAGCTTTTAAGAAAAATGGGTTCAAAGTTTTGTTTTCAAGAACGATCTAACATTCAAAGAGCCTACGTAATGTTATATTTAGGTTGTGGTTTAGACCACTTTGACCACTAAAATCTAGACCTTAAAATATTATTTAAAACTTAGTTTGATTTTTTTTGGTGGATTAGACCACTGTGCTTCTAAGTCTCCATGACGACTGGTTGGTCAACATTAGGTATATTTTGATCAAGTTTTCTGACCCCATTTTGATCAGGCTCTTTTATTTTTTAGTACACACTACCGTTCAAAAGTTTAGGGTCCCTTAGAAATGTCCTTATTTTTGAAAGAAAAGCTTTTTTTCAATGGAGATAACATTAAATTAATCAGAATGAATCAAAAATACAGTCTAGACATTGTTAATGTGGTAAATGACTGTTCGAGCTGGAATTGGCAGATTTTTAATGGAATATCTCCATAGGGGTACAGAGGAACATTTCCAGCAACCATCACTCCTGTGTGCTAATGCTACATTGTGTTAGCTAATGGTGTTGAAAGGCTCATTGATGATTAGAAAACCATTGTCCAGTTATGTTAGCACATGAATAGAAGTGGGAGTTTTCATGGGAAACATGAAATTGTCGGGATGACCCAAACTTTTAAACGGTAGTGTGTTAATACTGATTAACAATCTGATTAGATTTTTCCTAAATAAAATGCATTTCAAATATATTTGAGTTATTATAATCATTCCACTTTATATTCTTGACAGCTGAGTATCACAACAATGCATTAATAAATTTAAAAAGGAAAAAAAAAAGTATTTCTGAATCCAAGCTGTTCTAAACTTTGTTATTAAGCTTCTGTAGAAGACTGCGTAAAATATAGTGAAATAAAATACTATACAGCAGAAAAATATGATACTTTACTGAAATAAAATAAGGAAGCTTTTTTTGTTACAAAAAGACTAGAATGGAGAAGTAGAAACTACTGCCCATAATGACAATGTGACAATATCACAAAAGGTAAATATAACAAGAAAAGCACTATTCCATCCAGGCTGCTCAGTCGTATCATTTAAGACGGATGAAATCTTTAAAAAAGTTTGTGGTCCTCAGCGGTATATTTGTAGTGGGATTGCAGTCATGTGATCGTCAGCTGGCAGCTGATATAGTGTACACTTGTTGTCATGGTTACAGTGATGCTGTACTGCTATCCTGCAATGGTACAAAAATCTTTAACAAATTCGTGGATTCAAACTATAAGCTGCACCACTGCCAATATCTAATCAGTTGGTCATCAGAAATGATATGACTGAGCAGCCTTGGTGGAGTACTGCACTCTCTGAATGCTTTTCTAGTGTGTCTTGTTGTATTAATACCTACAACTGGAAACACCTTCTAATCTGTATTTTACTGTTTTACTGTTATGCACTAAAACACCAAATCGGCTTCCTTGTGTGTGAAAACCTGCTTGGCAATAAAACCTTTCTGAATCTGAAGCTCATGATGAAATTAAAGTACTTCATAATGAGTTCTTTATTTAGAGCTGAGCAATAATTAAGTGATAGGTTTTGCTTAAATTAACTTTTAAATTGCATTTTAAAAAAACTTTAATTGTGAACCTTTTTTATTTAAAATAAGTTCATGGTTTTGTGATTGTCAGGGATCATTGTGTTAACGTGTTCATTTAGACTGAAAATATAACTGCAATATTCAGTTTTTATCTTTTTTACTCTCCTATAAAGATCAGTTGCAGCCATTTGTGGATCCAGACAGTCCTGGAAACGACGACGCCGAAGAGAAAATCGAGGAATCAGAAACTTCTACGGGTGTGTGATTTTTAAAAACTCTCCTGCTGACGTCTTGATCTGTCTGTTGTAGTTTTTAGTGAAGAAGACAAATGTGGACACTCGATTTACTAACCTGTCCTTTGCTCCTCCAGGTCGGTCCTCTTCAAAAGGCTTCTTTTCTCAGCAAAGGAGAAAAAGTGGAGCTCCGTCCTCGAACAAAAGTGGCCGAGGCAGGAAAAAGAAGCAGGAGCCTGAAAAAGAGCAGAACAAGGAGAAAACTGATGAGACAGATGATCGTCCGGCCGACATGATGGAGAAACCTGCCGTTGAGACACCGGAGGAGACGACTCGCAGCAAAGCAGAAGAAACAAACATTTACTTCAGCGACGACGATGAGGACATGAACGTGGACTTCGACATGGACATAGACATCGATGACGACGAGGTCAGAAATGAGGAAAATGATGACGGCTCATATGGTTCATCAACAAAACCTGTGATAATGGATGGAAAAGATTCAACAGCGGAGGACAAGGAAGAGTCTCGTCTGAACGAAAGCGGCAGCGATGGAGAGTTTGAGGAGATGATGGACGACGTGGAGGACGAATATTCAGACAGAGAAGATGAACAACAAAATTACTTAATGGACGTGGAGCACAGCGGTTCAACTTCAAATACAGGTAAAATACATTTAGTGGAGCTAAAGAAAGGGCCACCGTCAGCCCGGTTCATACTCTGTGGACCACGAATTAGTTGTCAAATGTTAAATAAATTAACAGTTTTTGATGCTTTATTAACTCTCTGAACCCCAGACAGTTGGTGGTTGTTTTTCTATTTAACACTGACACATTTTTGGCGTGGGCACATCCGTCCGTCCGTATGTCCGTCCGTCCGTCTGTACGTCCGTACGTACGTCCGCATTTCGTTTCCGGAGCATATCTCTGAAACTACTTGAGGGATTTCATTCATATTGCACCCAGGCCATCTCTATATAGTATAGATGTGCCTTTTGGGGTGTATGACCTTGACCTGATTTTCAAGGTCATAGTGAGGCACTTCAAATATTTTTTGGTTTCCGGATCATAGCTCAGAAACTAGTTGAGGGATTTCATTCATATTGCGCACACTAAGCCTGTTGGTAATGTAGATGTGCCTTTTGGGGTGTATGACCTTGACCTGACTGTTTTTTTAATTGTAGTGAAGATGTATCATTTTGTAGGTGTATCATCCAGTATATATTATTATTTCTTGCACTTAGAGGTACTATATATAAGGCGGGGGATGTTTTAAGCGGAGCGTATTTATTAATTACAAATTTGGAATAAAACGTCCTACACCTCTGTGGAAAAAGAACAACCATGAAGAAGGACAAAGAAAATGTCTGGCACATTTATAATAATGATAATAATAATGACTTTGTTTATACGGCACCCTTAAGAACAGCGTTTACAAAGTTCTGTTGTGTTAAGCTACGTTGGGTGTCAAGAAAGACGCTTGCAAATAAAATGTATTATGATTATTAAAGTGCTTTGACATTCAAACACAGAGACAGTCAAACAAGATATAGGAAACAAGTCAGAGCAATCAACTCAAATGAATACTAAAAATGATAAGAAGTTAAGTGAATAATTACCTAGATTTAGCCTAGTCATGCTACACCCATGTTTCTGACGGCACAAGGGTCTAGGGAAGCTCGACAGGGAGGGAGGCGGGCTAAAAGGTTGTCTATCAAATCCCTCTGCAGCAATTGGGTAGGTATACAACCAATCAACGCAACGAATAGGCTGACGTAGTTCCTAGAGCGCCGGCGGATTGTGGCTAAGTCCCATTAGCTTCCCAACCAGCGGAGCCACGGAGCCAACTGGTGTATTAAGGATTTGCCATATCCCGTCGGCATAAGTCCAAATACGTCTTTCTTCTCAATGAAACACTTCAGTGCCGTCCTTTGTTTATCTTTCAAGTTGAATTTTAGCTTCAAATCTTTAAGGGCTGTGGCCAAAGCCGAGTCGAAAGAGAACTGTTTATTGTGCGCCGGTTGTTTCTGTCAGAATCGTCACGCCTCTGTCGTCACTTCGTTACGCCCGCCTTCTGACTCTACACTTCATGGTGATTGGTCCGGCCAGTTTTAGGAGAATCCAGCCTCGAGCCTTATGGAGGGTAACTAGACCCACCCTGGCAGAGAATTAAATTTGTTGCCGTGGGTTGTCTAGCGCGGCTAGGCTAACCTAGATTAGTACTCAAATCAAATATGGGAACGAGGCAGTGTGAAAATTAAAGAATAAGATTGAAGGTTAAAATTAAAAGTAAAGAAATGACAGATTTAAAGAATTAAAGAGACGACATCACACTAAAGAACCAGGCAGCCGAAAGTGCAAAAAACAAGAGAGAGCATTTAAAATAACAGGATATAACACAGACTAAAGCACTAAAACTAAATAAAGATGAAAGTAAACTTCACATAAAAGCAAGTCTATAAAAGTGGGTTTTCAGAAGTAATTTATAAGACTGAATCTGCAGGTCATTCCAAAGTTGAGGTCCTGATGGAGAAACTTCAGTTACTCTGAGATTTAAGCCTCGACTTTGGAAGAAGGATCCACCTGAAGATCTACGGCTGCCAGCAGGCTCATGCAGGGTCAACAGATCACTAATGTAGCTTGAAACAAGACCCTAGCGAGCTTTAAAAGTGATCAGTAAAACTTTAAAATCAATTCTAAAACAAACAGGGAGCCGGTGGAGGGAAGCCAGGATAGGTGTGATGTCGTCTGTTAAAACATGCAAGAAGCCGAGCTGCTGGATGGAGGCGACAGACAAGGAGCTTTACAGGCATGCCAGAAAGGAGGGAGTTATGATAATCAAGACAGGAGAAGATGAGTGTATGGACGTGCTATAATGCCATTTATCCCAATAAAAGAATAGACAGAAGTTGAATTTCTTTGATTGTTTATCTCATAAAAAGTGAAAAGCAACAGGATTTAGCATGTACAACATTTTTCTGAGTGTCCACAGATGTTAACAATACTGAAAGAATGGTACATACAATACATAGTTTACTACTTTAATTTTAATTTGTTTCCATGCTAGTCTCCTCTCTGTCTAGTCACTGAATTTTTGTCACATGACTGTTGGTTGCAGGAGAGTCACTAATTGCTTCGTGGTTGTGCAGAAAAACAAAGACTTTTTTTTGGTCTGAGACTTTAACGCGTTACTTTCAATTAATTGATTACCTAAAAAAAGAATGCCTTCAAACAAATACAGCATTTAATTGTGTCTTTGTCAGTTCCCTATTTTCTGTCACACCAGTTACACTGATGAACACTCCAGCCCAGTAGGTGGCGCTAATCATTACCTAAAGTCTGTTTTCCAGCCATGATGAAGAAGGGCAGGAATGAGTCAGTTAAGAAAGTTTGGTGAAAAGTGAAGCAAGACAAGTTTTCTTTTAAAAATCTACCCGTTGTCAGGTTACTTAAAAGCTTTGTTGTTTGCAAATTGTGAAACAAAGAATTTTCTGATCACGGCAGCACTGAAAGCCGACGGTGTCACGTCAACGTAAAACATGCTAATGTTAGCACCTGAGCTAATGTTAGTGACAAAGGTCCTGCTAACGGCTAACAGCTAACGGTGTAGCCATCCCATAATAGACCACTTTAGAAGACACTGAAATGGCTTGAGTTTTCAAAAAGTCTTCAAATGTTGAATATAATTGCACTTTGAATTTGCAGTAATCTGTGAATGTAGTAAATGATTAAATGAGGATAAACGGAAATGAAACAGACATGTTCAAGTTGCTACTCCGCCAAAGCTTCAACAGAGTAATAACTTAAACCATAATAATGTCTGTATTTTAATACCTTAACCATAAACTTTTAGTTTTTGAAAATTATATTTTTGTTTATAAAAAACAATGTGTATTACTAAAATAAGAATAATCAAAATTACACCATTTAATTTATCAGACCCAGAAACTATGAAAACTGAATGAATGTGTGAATTTTCAACTTTTTGAAGGTTCTTGAACTACTTATGCTGATGTTATGTGCCATACAGTGGAAAAACATAACTAAATCCAGGCTTTAAGTCATCAAAATCACTTTTTTTATATGTCCAATTTTTAAATTATATTAATAATAATTAAAATTTAAATTTATAAACAAATATATGTCTATTCATTGATTCAACTGTCAACCAAAAGTTATTTGAATTGAAAAACGTGTCTTACTGTGTCAAATATTGCTATTGGACAAAAATGCAATAAATTAAAAAGTCTAATTAGTTATTTTTTGATCACATCCCACCGCTTTTTTTTTGTCTTCACTGAATCTGATTTGAGCAAACTGTTAATTTTTGGCAAATTTTAAATGAGACAAGCAGAAAAACGTGACAATGTTAGATTTGGTTTTCAGACAGAACTACACATTATAGATAAGTAGTTCAAAGATCGAATATGACAATTCTCTCTGTTTTTACAGTTTCTTGCTCTGGTAAATGGTATAATTTTGGGATTTCTTCAAAAACAACATGCCCTTTAAACCCAGTAGCACAGTTTTCTGAGTTGGAATAATTTTTAGAGAAAAAAAAGTAAAAAAATTATCTGATTCGATCTTCTGAATGTAAATATTTTCTGGTTTCTTTCCTCCTCTCTGACAGCAAACTGAATATCTTTGGGTGGACAAAATAAGATATTTGTCATCTTGGGTTTTGGGAAACACCGATTGACATGTTTCACCATTTTCTTACATTTTTTAGACCAAACAATTAATTGGTTTATTGAAAAATTAACTGACAGATTGACAGTGAAAATAATTCTTAGTTACAGCTCTACAGTTTGGGCCAGTCCATCCTAATATAATGTCAACATTTGAACTGCATCTACAAAACTGAACTGTGATATGAATTTGTTTTAAATGCATGTGTGTTTCCATTATTTATAGAAAAGAAGAACAACTTGTCAACAGCACCGACTGGGATGAAAAGCTTCACGATATTGATCCCCAAACTAGACATTGTGAGTATCTTTGTTTTGTTCGCTGCTAGAAAAGAAGATAAAGTTGGAACCATACTTGTTAAATGTAGTCCTCAAAGTGCATCATTAAGCATCCGTTTGTTTTGCGTTCTTTAAATCTAGAACAAGGTACGGACTACAGTCCAGGTTTCCCAGTTCTTATCTTTGACTAACAAGAGTCTGGTGAAAGATCAGAATATCCATAATGTCAAGAAACAGCCTGAAGGACCTTCAACACCCACTGAGGTCACACACAAGCCCAGCAGTGAAAAGGTGAGGATGCTCAGAAGTGTCATAAAATGTGCATGTAGACGATCTAATACCTCAGATGGACTCGGTTTCCCACAATCCTTCTATATATGTCAACTCCATCAGATTTCAGATGGCCACCAGTGCGTAAAACACATATAAAATCTGTAGCATCCTATAAATGGCTTGAAAATGTATTTAATCTTACAATTTTTGTTGATGTGGTTTGGCCACTCTGTCAGAATCATCACACAACTTGCAATGCCTGAGCAAAACAATGGTTTGCTCATATAGGTTTAAAAAATGTAGCTCCATAACTTTATTAGAGGTTATGCTCTCCACAGGAAACCTTTAATGTAGTTCTATTTTGATTTGTAAGACTGTTGTTTATTTGCATTTGATTATACTAGTGTATCTCGAATAATTTCAATTCTGTGGAAAAATTTTAATATTTTCCATCAGTTATTTAAGAAAGAGCAACTTTGATATACTCTACACTTATTGCACATAAAGTGTAATATATCAACCTTTATTTCCCTTTAAATCTGATTATTGTGGGCTGTTTGCCTCCATGCCACATCGCACTGATGCATTATTTTCTGTTAAAGGAGCTCCAACCAAGTACTGAGTTGATAAATTTTTGACTGAGTGGTATTCTAATATTTTGGAATGCTTGATTTCAAATTTGTTCATGAGCAATAATCATCAAAATTTAAATGAAAGAAGACTTCAACTGTTTCACTTTACATGTCATGAATACAAATAGTTTGGCTTTATGAAATAAATGCAAAAAAATTTGACTTTTTTATTCTGTTTTAGTTTTTTTTTTAGATGCACTAGTGTAGGTCGTCCAACAAAAACACACTTAAACAAATGTTTATCTGTTCTTTGTCAGGAAGTGCACATGAACTGCTCGCACTGCAAGAAGAGCATGATGAAGGGACAAACCGCCTACCAGAAGAAAGGCTTCCAGGACGTCTTCTGCTCCAAAAACTGCCTGTTTGAAATGTTTCTGCACAACAAAGCCGCTGCCAGGACGTGTCACTGCTGTCAGAGGTGAGTCTGAAAATCAAAACAGATTCTCACAGGGCTACATAAGTGCTGCTCAGTGTAGATTAAAGTAACTGGGGGCTGAAAACATGCTGTTAAATGCATCAGTAAACTGTCTGTGGTGGGATTTAGATGCTGAAACCTGAAGGTACTGTCTCTGCTGCTCTAACACTATGTGGATAATTTTAACCTTTTTTATATTAACTGTGTGTTGATCTTGTCCATGTTTCTCATCCTTCCTCCTCCTCGTTGCAAGGGCGATATCTCAGCCTCTGGACGTCATCATGGCTGCTGTGGACAATAAAGGAACTATGAAGGATTTCTGCAGTCCGGACTGTTTGTGGGATTTCAGATGTCGTCCTGTTTCTCCCCAAACTCCACCGTCATTCTGCAGCATGTGCAACAATCCCTGCACTGTAAGCAAAAATACATATTTCTGTCCAATCAAAAAAAAAAAAAAACTGTTAATCATAGCCCATAAGCTTCTCCATTTCTGTGTCGTCATCTTCCACAGATCACATGCGAGCTGACCCTGAACGAAACTGTGCAAAGGTTTTGCAGCGACACCTGTTTGGAGGGTTTCCAGAAGTACAACCGATTGATCTGTGAGAACTGCAGCAGGACCTGCGACGACAAACCTCTTTTACTGAAGCTGGAGCCTGAAATCAAAGCCCTCTGCACAAAGACATGCCTGGATGAGCTCACAAAGGTGCAGAAAAACAAAAATACAAGATTTCACTTCAACAAATGTACACAGTACCGGTCTAAAATCACCAGAAACTTTGAACAAATTCTGGTCGATACCAGAAAATACAGGAGAAATATAATATTTCTCATAGGGCTGCAACTAACGATTATTTTAATAATCGATTAATCTGTCGATTAATCTCATAACTGTGTCTAATAATAATTTGTTTAAATCCCCAAAAACCAAACCGCTACTCTGTCTTTGGGGACGTTTATATAAATCCAGCTGTTGTCTGATGCTGCAGATTTTTAATTTACTGAGAGGAAAAACTCCTGCAAACATCTGGAAGCAAAAACTAAAGTTTAGATCCTATTAACACCTGTAGGGAATAAATATCAGACATGAGGCTGTGCAGTTTATGTATGTTTATGATTGTTGGCTTTGGTCTTTTCATGTTATTTGCTGACAGTATAAGAAAGACAGGATAATACAGGCAGGGTTGTAGCGAACAATTATTTCCTATCCTGAATTGAGTTTTAATTTGAGTCTGTATTGTCTTTTCTATCACATATTGATTGTTTTGTGTCAAGTTTTGGTTGTTTTCTGTCACATTATGATCAGTTTGTGTTGCATTTTGTAGTTGTTTTGCATCTTTTTGTGTTCATTTTGCATCAGTTTTGGTAATTTTGAATCAATTTTGTTCATTTTACATCAAACTTTGGCTGTTTTGCGTTAAATTTTGATTGCTTTCTGTCACATTTTGATTGTTTTACATCTTTTGTGTTCATTTTGCATCACTTAACTGCTGTTCAATCTGTGATACATCACATAATACTGATGCTCAAAACTAATTGTAGAGGAAATGAACAAACACCAGATTGGATCGTATCACACGGGCCAACCTTCACTCCCCATGTGCATCAGTGATCCTTGGTGTCCCATGACCCTGTCTCCAGTTTTCCACTGTTTCTTCCTTGGACCACTTTTGATAGATTCTGACCACTGCAGACCAAAAACACCCCACAAGACCTGCAATTCTGGAGATGTTCTAACTCAGTCGTCCTGTCTGACTCCCTCAAATCTTTACGCTTGCCCATTTTTCTTGCTTCTAACATCAACTTTGAGGACAAACTGTTTACTTGCTGCCTGATATACCCAACCCACTAACAGGAGCCATGATGAAGAGATGGTCTGTGTAATTCACTTCACCTGTCAGTGGTCAGAATGTTGTGCCTGATCGGTGTATGTGAACAAGACAGAGTCGTTGCACAAAGCACAGTTCTTTAATTTCCAATTCTTTTTATTGAAAGAATTTAGATTTCAACATATGAAAAATTAGACAGATATACACAAACTATATACGTCCAGAGAGTACATGTAAAAAGCAACAATAACATTTACAGCTGCTCGTTATTGCCTTGGCATACAGGATTTCAAAGTAAATAAATTGGTAAATAAAACTCAAAAACATGTCCTTCAGTTAAATGGTTTTAAGACCATAGTCATGCAGTTACTCCATCAAAATCAGGTTTTAAAGGTCTTACATATCTCACCCATCCCTCCCAGTGTTGCACAAAGGAATCCATCTTCTAAAGGTTATTCTTTCTGTCCTATAAGTTCCCATGATTATGTCTGTCCAGTTATTTGTCGTTGGTTCTTCTTGTGTCAGCCATCATTTTGTTATTGCTTTTTTCCCTGCAGCTAGTAATATACCGAGTACGTATCTATTCATGTTTTTGACCTCTGGAGAAATGTGTCCCAAATATACGGTTTTATAATCAAAAGGTAAGTAAGTATTAAGAATTGTTTCTATGACTTTATGTATTTCATGCTAATAACGGTTAATTTTTGGGCATTCCCAGAATATGTGGAAATGATGTGCAGCACAGTTTTGTTCTTGTTCTAAAACAACATTGAACAATTTAAGTAAGAGACTCGTCCCAAAGCATCTTAAACTATTCAGAAACAAAGCTGACACTTTCCTTTATGTGTTGTTCTGCAGAATATAGACACCTCCCACCCCTGTGCCATGTGCCGCTCTCCTCAAACGGTGTCCGACATGATCACTTACAAACGCAGTGAAAACGTGGTGGAGCTCTTCTGCTGTCGGCCTTGTGTGTCGTCTTACAAGCTGCGACCACCAACTCTGCTCGATCATCAAGGTACAAGAGTTTGTCAAACAGCATTTTTGTCTCGATCTCCATCGTTTAGTCCTTAGTTTGTGTTTGGACCCTGATGGCCCTTTGAACCTCAAAGTAGTTTCAAGGCGTTTTTCCCTCCAGTTGGTTAATTTGTTGGTTAATTTGTCACTGCAATCTGAAGTCATGCACCTCTATGGAAACAAAAGAGCCATGACTAGAAGTGGAAAGAACTCAGAAATGTCTTAAGTGCAGTATGACGCACTTAGGATGCCATAAATGTTTTAACCCTTGTGTTGTCTTAACATCCTATATACTCCTCTTGTCCTCAATAATGACCCCACTGAGCCTCTGAAATAGAGTACCTTAATTGAATTTTCAACCAAAAATCTATTTTACGTGAAGAAACAACTTGTATGCATCACATACTTTGTGATTTTTGTTTGTTTTTTTTCTCTTCAGAGGGCAGAAAAAGTATTTAATCAGTAGACGCCACTCGTTTTGATTACATCATACATGTTGTAATGTTTTGTTTACTAAGTAGATGTTTATTATCTCCAGTATTGCTGCTGAAGGACACAGGTACAGGGGTAAACATTATTTGTTCAGCAAGAGTTAGTACTTCTACAGGGTGGGCCATAACTTCCCATATATAGGAAAAATAAACATTTTATGTTGGACAACCGTTTTTATTTTTTATATAATGTGCCCTATATGATTACTATTGTTTCAAAAACACATTATCAGTTTCCACTGTTGATGAATTTGCATTAGCGCAGTTGAAGTTATGCTTGTAATAGCATTGATGAGATACCAACGCTATTACAACGCTTCCTTGAGACACACCAGATACACGATGGCTTTCAAATGCCCCCAAAGATACCATCAAATGCATCTTCTAGGTTATCTGAAACATAAAAATATACATTATACATTTTCCTATGTGTGAAAACTTATGGCTCACACTGTATATCCTAAAAAAAGTACCATAAATGTACAGAAAGTCACTTGTAATGCATTTTTGGAGGGAAACAACAGTGTGCTGTATACTGTGCAATAGAATGGGAAAACTACAAAACTCAGCAACAAAATACTAATCTTCTCACATCTTTTGAACCCACAAGGTGCAAAACCTACAGCAATAATAAGAATAAAATAAAAATAATAGATGCAAAACAAAAATATGAAGAACATATTAAACTAATTGGCACATGTAAGACAGTATGCCAGTGTGTGTGCATGGGCTTTACAAATGTATTTCTCACAGGTGCAGCACACAGTATTTGTTTTACAGTCCTTGTTACTTCTGGATGTCTGAAAAAAAAAACTGATCTATGATCTGCTGGGTACTGAAAACTGAAAACTCGTGGCTTGAGCAAAGAGAAAACTGGTGGTGCTGTCATCTGCAGGAACCTTCATAATGTTTGAACTCATCCCCCATTAGTAAACGATGCTTTCAAGAAATGTTTCATTTTTTTTAACTGTTAAAACCTGAGATTTGTTGTGGATGAGTGAGGAGAAAATGTTTTAACACTGCGTAACCAAACCCGTTTTGACGTAAGTAAAGCTCCATGAATGAAGCTCTGCTAAGTTAGTGTCAGAAATGTGAGATTTCCTGTTGCTTACTTCATAATAAAAGTCTCCCTCTCGTTCGCTGATGGAACACTTTATTGTGAAGGAACACCAACAGGAAATGCTAAGTTTTCCTTCACAGCAACTTAACACAACTTCGCCATGTCGTTTCCGAATGGAGGGTAGTCGCCGTGGGGACAGCTAAAGTTAGTAAGGAGAGTACCTGCACAGAATCAGAGGTATGGGAGAAACACACGCTTTCTCTGACTTTAGCTGCTCCCCCGGCGGCCATGGAAAATGGGCGCGATCGTCTTCGTGACCGCTAAACTCAGGAAAGGAATGTACCGGCATCTACTCGGAGGTAATAGAGGAACACACACCTTTCCTGATTGTAGCGGTCCCCATTGCGACCACGTCCTGCTCTCACTACGTGACGACGTTCAGTCACAGACGTCCTGAACCGTCGGAGGAAGACCACGTGGAAGCCGAAAGATGAGAGAAGCAGAGAAGGGACGAGCACTGTCCACCGATAAAGAGATGGAAGCTAAGTAAGTACATAAAAGTTACGGTTTTAATTACACACACGGTTTTAATAGGGGCGTAACGAGGTTAGGAGTTGTGTATAGTTTTTTTCCATCTCATGCTACTATTTTTATTCAACTCAGTGTGGTTATTAGCACGGCAGGGTTGCTCATGCTAACATAAGCTATCTTGTTAACATATGCTGGTCAACTAGCTAGTTAGTTAGCAAGGAAAGGGAGCCGACATGTCGGGATGGGGATGATATAAAGGTAAAGGGCTGTTTTCTGGCACTGCTACAAACGTGAAGTAAAAGAATGTCACAGTGTAATGTTAAAACGTGAAAACTGAAAAAATGGCAAAAATGGAAGACAGCAGTGGTAGTTGTTGTAATACTAGTAGTTACAGTAATACTAATAATAGTAGTAGAAGTAATAATGTAGTACTTTTAGTAATAGGAGTAAGAGTAGCGGTAATAGTAGTAGGAGTCAGTGGTGTAGTGGTCCCTGGAGAAGTGGGTATACTCTTAATTTTCATCTTTTTTTTTAATTAGTCCAGAAAAACACCCTGTTTTAGAAACAGTGACATAGAAGACTACTCTATTCAATTTATTCAGTCATTTCTACTTGCCCACTATTATAAAATTATCATGACTTGATTAGGAGCAATTTGTAGTTATTACTGGTCACGCAAGCAAACTGGATTAATGTAACATGTATTTATCATGAGGCAAACATGGTGTTTCAGTTACTTTTGAACATTTATTTAAATAAAATACTTAAAATATGAAGTTGACAGTGCATCCTTGTTCATATTTCATCATGAATAAAACCTCAATATTGTTTTAGGTCGAATCTTAAACTACCTGTCCCCATTCTTGTGTTTTTACTTACTTTAAAATCAACTACCAGCCTTGAGGTTTTCCCACATTATCCCAATCTAGCTACCTTCAGACTTACGTTAGAATAACGTTAGCCTTTCAAAACGTTAGTCAGACTCGGCCCGACACTCAGTTTAACCCGTTGCGCTTCAGTTGCGCTTCAGTGTCCCGCCCGTGGTACACTTTGAGATCTGCATAAACAATTTGCTAAATGTCTGAAACTGCAAACGCGATTATACAAACACTATACGCCGATGGAAAGCTTAGATTCTCATGAATCCGCCGGTATAAACCACTTTCAGATGTGATTACCACAGCGGGTAATATAAACACAATTGTCCGACAAACAACAAATATCCATCCATCCGTTCTCTATACACGGCTTCAACGTACACAGCGCGACTCACATTTCCGGGTTCATTATTACACACAGATGAAAATATTCCACAAAAAACGGTCATAATCCAACCTTGGACATCCAGACGAAACAAGCCAGTAAACTATTTTGTCCAAAACATGTCTTGAAGACGGTATATACTCCACGAATAGGTCGTTTTCGAGGAAATGCACCTCGCGATGCGCGTCCAATATTCCCTGTATTTCTCATCATATTTTTATTTACAAATAGAATATTAGCGATTTTTTTGTACTGAAAATGGCTGGAATTGAATGCAGCTTTAACCACTGGGGACAAAATATCCTCTCCTTGAAATGTGCAGTCATGTTGCCAGTAGTTTAAAACAATGATTCATTTGGAAACCACCTTAAAACTTACCTGAGAATTATATCGTCCATGAAAGTAGGTTCGCTCGATACGTGCCACTCACTTGAAAGGTGTTTATTCTGACTTTCTCGCATTTCCACGCATCTTTCAAGCAGACCTGTCAATCAACTGGAGTGCCACAGAGGTGTTAGCAAAATTTTCCTCTGTATGACCCGCCCTACTCTGCCTCTGATTGGCTCATCCCTAAAGTTAACCAATCGAATCAGTGAAGGTAGCATGTACCAGCCAATTACAGGCAGAGGAGGGTTGTTCATGGCTTCATCATCCTTAAGGAAAAGAGGGCTACCTGGCAAACAGATATTACTGAATGATGCGCACCCGGGACCATTAGAAGTGGGTATACGCAATGCTAACTGAAAAATAAGTGGGTATACGCCGTATACCGCCGTATACCCTGGACTACACCAGTGATAGGAGTACTAATAGGTGTAGTAATAATAGTAGGAGTAATAGTAAAAATAGCAATAGGTTAAAAGAGCTGAACAGAGTGACAGTTTAATGGTTTCTGTAGCACAAAATATGCAGAAGTAGTGCAAGTTCAAGGAAAAACTTCTTTCCACTTTCACTGGTAGACTAATAGGAGCTTCATTTCTGCCAGTACATCATCTCAGTAATATCCCATGTAAGGGAGGGAGATCTTTCTTTCACTTGTTTTAGGTTTCAGCACAGACTTTTTCCCTCATATTCACAGGAGATAGATTTTTTTTTTTAATTGACCAACTTATAACAGTGTTTAGAGTCCTCATAACTCACCTCTGAAATTGTTGATATTTTCGCTAAAAATGTGCATTTATTGATCAAATATTGCATCAACTGGATTAACTCTGTTTCACCTGCTGCAGACAGACAGGATGCCACTCGAGGTTGAAGGCACACTTACGTCGCTCGAAAGCGCATGATGGAAAATGCTTAGCCGAGCACATACCCTCCCAAACACAGGTACCATCAGCTGTGGAAGTAACTGGGATTTTAAATGCCACGATTTTGTTGGGAATATATACTGTTAATGTGATATAACAACAAAACCATATCTGCTAGGCTTTGCAACAATTTATGTGTGTGATGATAGAAAACTTGTGTAGTTATATAGACGTTTTCATTGTGCTGCATCACACTTTTAGCTGCAGTGTTTTTCATCATTTGGGCAATGCTTAGGATTCTTCCACATGGCACAGATTTGCATGAACGCAACACAAATAGTGAGTTATAAAAACAAACCCCAGAATCAGACATTGCCATATAGCGTGTTGCAGGCAAACATCTCTTACAGAGAATCTCAGTGATGGAAGAAGAAAATATCGACCACTGCATCTTACATCTGCAGATATGGCCAGAATATATCATTTTTATGAACTAATCCAATGAAATTCATAGTGTCTAAAGTTACTATAATGTTTTAACCTTATTTTCTGTGATCAGACATGTAATTTTGTCAAAATGTATACCTGACATGTTTTGACGGAGCCTTCCGTCTGCGTCAGAGGTGTCACTAGGTGGTGTGTGACCGCCTGGTGTTCACTGGGGTGCTGTCGACCTGTCAAATTTTGACGGGTCGACACCGGCCCCCGCTGCCCCCTCGACGCTGGAGGATGTTGCTCAATGTGTTGGACAATGGAGGCAGTGGAGATCAGGAAATGGGCCGAAACGGTCTTGAGCTGGGATGAGGGGGCCTTCCTACTTTCACACACATGGAGCGACATCCTCCAGCGGCGAGGGGGCAGCGGGGGGCGGTGTCGACCTGTCAAAATTCGACAGGTCGACACCGCCCCAGTGAACATTAGCTGGTTTTTAACTACGTCACACACCACCTAGTGACACCTCTGATGAAGACGGAAGGCTTCATCGAAACATGTCAGGTATAAATTTTGACAAAATTACATGTCTGATCACAGAAAATAAGGTTAAAAATTATTTTTATGAACTGATTATTCATTTAACTTACACTATTGTTATCTGGATTAGTCATTACCTGTAACATCATGTCAGAGTTTAGTATAGCCCTGATGAAATGCAGTATGGTGGTCTTTTTAAAGCTTCTCCACAGAACAGTGTTTTAATTTTAATGTAATTTAAAATTGGTCCTCTTTTGAGACATGCTGTTTGTCCTCAGAAATTGAACTCAGACTCAGCCGATGCATGTACCCCTGAAAGCTCAAGGTGTGATGCCCCAGATGGACCACCCTTGAGAAGAGCCGACGGTGTACTGGTAAGTTTGCATTCTGAAATCAGAAAGTTAACATCAAAGTTAACATTGCTTTAAAATGAGTCACCCTGAAAATAAAATATTCAGTGGCATTCACTTCACTGACCCTGTATCCATCTTGTTTTTCTTGACCATGCAAAGCTAACTCTTTCCCTGTAAAACACATGGTTGGTTGTCATGTTAAGTTGTCTAGGTTTTAAGAGTGTATCATGGGCATTTTAAGATTTTCTAATCTGGGCAATGTTTTTTCTTCTTTTAGCTTACCAAAGAATACCTTAAACAGGTCTCAAGGACATCTGATGGTTCCGAAGCATCCATCAGCTGCGTTGAAAGCAATGATGATGAGTATGTCCCTGCAAAAGACTCTGCAGATGAAGGCAGTTCAGAAGTACCTGGTCCTATCAAAGCTCCATTGTTGACCAAGAGGACTTGCAGAACAAAGACAAAGCCCAGAACTTCTGTAGATGAAGAAAAGAAGCGAACAGAAAGTGAAAAAAGTGATGGCACAGGACAGGATAATGTCTCAGTAATGAAGCTGAAAAAAAAGCATAATGGTGCCAGAGTGTACAGTAAAACCCATTATTGCTTGTTCTGTCCTGTCAACTGTCATAAAATGTCGAGACACTTAATTCGAAAACACAGCAGAGAACCTGCTGTAGCTAAAGCTATAAGTTTTCCTTTGAAATCAAAGGAACGTAAAATGCACTTTGACCTCATCAGGAACCAAGGGAACCGTGCGCACAATAATGAGGTCCTAAACAATGGCAGTGGCACACTAGTCCCTGGTCATCAACCTGCAAAACCAGGGAAAACAAGTGATTATATGCATTGCATAAATTGTGAAGCTTTTTTGAAAAGAAAAACATTAAAGAAACACATGTCCACATGCAGGCTTTCACAAACATGTAGCAGTACAAAGCCAGGCAACAATTGTATCCAGTCACCCTTTGTACAACCTGTTCCTGATGGTGTTACCCAAAAAGTTTGGGAGCTAGTGAATGCCATGCACAAAGATGAAATCAAGAGCATTGTAAGAAAAGAGAAAAGCATTTTGAAACTAGCTGAACATCTTTATGCTAAACATGGACACGACAAAACCAAACATGAATACATAAGACAAAAAATGCGCGAAGTAGGACGACTGATCCAGCAGTCCCAGAAAAGAGGTCTGAAATGCCTTAAAGACTTCTTTGTGCCCTCCAACTTTCATCTTGTGATCGAGGCAGTAAAAGCTGTGGCTGGATTTGATGAGGAGAAAAACATGTTTAAAACTCCATCATTAGCTCTGAAGCTCCGTTACAGTCTGAGGAAACTTGCAGACATTCTTGAGTGTGAGGCACAGATGGCAGAGTCGGGCAATGAAGAGTTTCTTAACAACCTGAAAAGGACTAGGGGTCTTTTTGAGAAGAAATGGGATGTGTCTCTCTCATCAGGTGAGTTGTACAAGAATTGTGTTCATTATGATTAATCATATGACAGTTTATCATTTTTGTTTTAATGGCTTGACTAAGAATCCTTTATACAGAACTCTTTTGTGTTTATGTAAACAAGGACATACTTTGTTTATACAAGCACCTAGAAACACATCATTTATTATTTAGCAAATTCTAATAGTATAAATCAGAGTATGACAGTGACAGCTCTAACAACACAACATACTAACCTTTATGCATCATGTTCGTTAGTTGTCTTTCCTCTCTTTCTCCTCTGTTGTCTCTTCTGTCTGTCCTCACTGCTTCACTCTGGTTGAAATCTCCAGATTCTGTAAAGAAAGCGAACATGTAACCGTTCTAAAATCGTTCACAGTGAAGGTGTTACCATCTTATATTATTACCTTATATTGATATATTTGTCGTTTCTTTTTTTGCAGGATCCTCAAGCTCCAAGAAAAAATGTCATCCAGAGTCTGACAGTGACGACCATCTGTCAGGTATTTCATACACCAAAGATACACTAGTTTGCTGTCTGTACAAAAGAAAATGCTACCAACTGCTTTTGAATGGAATATATTAACTGCTGTTTTGAAATTAAACCAAAAATCTGCGTATGGAGGCAGTCGAACTGGGCTCTACTTCAGAGGGCTAGTGTCTCAGCTACATACAGCTGACCTTCTGATTCATGCTAATCTGAGATCAGACATTATGTGGTCATTGTGTCTGACCGTAGTGGGCTGGACTTTGATATTTACCAGCTGCAACATGTGGAGCAGCACTTGAGTTACGGTCTTGAGTATAGGATGATGTGAAATGAATCCTTGGTTTTTCATCAATAATTTTAAAGTTTTTGTGTTGGTAGAATTCGGCTCCAAAACACTGCCACATCATTATCAGATTTTTTTTTTAAATTATGTTGACTCAGTGGTACAAATCAGTAGCATATGTTCCTGTCAGGAGAATTCTTCAGTGGAGTCCTGACTTCTCCAAATTAATTCTCATTTGTCTCTCCAGTCAAAGCAAAGTTTTACTTGTGCAAGGAATCGACATGAACAGAGCACAGTCTGGACAGGTGACTGGTGAAGGTGGAAAATAGCATAGTTTTTATACTGGTACATAAGCATGAGCTACACATCTTGGTATGTGTTTTCTCTAGTTCACTACAGGCAGGCGGTTAGGACTGGTTTGTTGTCCTGCTAACTCCTGTGCGACCAGCTTGTCCTTGTTCCTCTTTTGGCACACATCACACAGTATTACAGTGAATAAGAGCATTCAATCACCAAATACAATAATTTCAATAACAGTTCCTCTTTACTGGGAGACGATAAAGGAGTTGAGAGTTCTGTCATTCCTCCAAGATTTGTTTCTTCATGCAGTAGCTCTGTCAACCAGGAAGCCCAGCTAAGAGATATAGTACACTTCCCATATCCAGTATTGCAGTTCGTTGATTTTTCTCATGATTGTTTCTCCTGGTATTCCACAGTTTTGTTCTATACACTGTGTTCTTTTGACAGGAGGACTGGAAGACTATGATGGGCCTGGCAGTGTTGAACTTGCCACTAAAGGTAAACCAAAGGCCAGAGTGATGGCACTTAGGTATCACGTGCCCTGTTTCAGTAAAATACAGTAGATGACAAACACCTAAAGGTTCTGATTAGCACCTCTCTCATCACTGCAGAGCACTCTAAGCTAGAAGCTGCTCAGCATTCAAAAATCATGTGATGCTTTAAATTCAAAGCCACAAGTAGAAAGAGAGTATCAATGTGTGACCAAAACACGATAGAGAATTTACCTCAGTTTTTTTTTCATTGTTCCTTATTTCAGCAGGATCCCCAGGCTCAAAGAAGAGGCAACAACCCGAGTCTGACAGTGACGACCATCAAGCAGGTATCTTTTCCTGCACTATATGTTGTGCTTATTGTCAGAAATAAAAAGACGTTTTCTCTCAGACAGACCCATATGAACTGCACTGTTACAATGATGATCAGATGTGTGTAAGTCTCACTATAGGTGGCTTTCATTCAGACAGTAAATATGTGACCAGTTAGCAGTTGTCTTGTATTAATATATTAATTATCCCTTTAACAGTATCCTCAGGCACAGAAAACCAGCCTCCTGAGTCTGACGATGACCCTCAGATAGGTATTTAATACACTAATACTGTCTTTCTTTCAGACGGTGAAGGTTTGTGGCCAGGTAGCTGTCAGTTTTTTGAGTTAACATTAAGAGTAATCAACATAATTCCTTATTTTAACAGGATCCTCGAGATATACTGATTTGAGACCTGATGAGACTGCCGATGATGGCCGTCAAACAGGTATTTCAAACACCGCATACATAACTATTACACTTAGTTTTGCTTACTTAAACATGGCAGAGAAATCTGGTTTTTGACCAGTTGAAGGTAACATCAGGGATTTTGGATGCTCCAGTCTCTGTCAGTGAATCCAGACAGCACACCACTTCCCGTTTAAATTCTCAGTTTATTCTACAATGTGAAATACATAAGTGGTACTGCACCAGTCTGTGCAAGTGCTGAAGGAGAATAATAGGTCACAGGTGCTGTCTTTGTCTTAATATCAAAATGTCACTTTTTAAATGTTATGAAATCACATTTTATTTTTGTAGCATCAAATTGTAACAAAATTACCTCAAAGAAGTTTCTATGTAGAGCAGGTCTCGGCCACACTCTATCTCACTTTAGTTACAGAGTCCCAACAAATCAGTGGCAAAGACCTTTATTTGCAGTCGAATTACCTGTCTCTACTCCTAACTGTATTTTTCCTCCCTCTTTTCTTTCATAGATGCCTCAAAGAAGAGGAGCGGGACACAGAGTGAAGTCTGCTCAGTGGAAAAAGCTCTGAAATCCTTCGGAGACTGTGGTAAAGTACCAATGAAGTCTGATTGCTGCCTGTATCAAGGCTTCACTAGATGCTTTCAAAAATTGAAGCCGAACACCTGTGAAGTTTTACATTAAGAACCGTATCACTGCTGTTCAGCATGAAAGTGCCAAAAAAGAGAATTCTTTTAAAACAGATTGCACTTGGTTCTTGAATCTGCTAATGCACATGTTCTGATTTCTGAGATAACATGTTCTGTTAATTTTGTTGACACGTGTTGATGTTGGAGGCCCAGTGTATAGTTAGTTTTCTCCTTCGGCTCTGTCCTCGCTGCTTCACTGGTTGAAATCTCCAGATTCTACAAAGGAAGCAAACACGTACCTGTTATAATATAGGTGACTTTTTACCTATATGTGAGGTAGGTTACCATCTTTTACACACGTGGACAAAATTGTTGGTACCCCTCAGTTAAAGAAGGAAAAACCCACAATTCTCACTGAAATCACTTGAAACTCACAAAAGTAACAATAAATAAAAATTTATTGAAAATTAAATCATCAAAAACAGCCATCACTTTTGAATTGTTGATTAACATAATTATTTAAAAAAACAAATTAATGAAACAGGCCTGGACAAAAATGATGGTACCTCCATAAAAGATTGAAAACTATTTGACCAGAGTGACATGATTAACTCAGGTGTGTCATTTAATTGACATCACAGGTGTTTCCAAACTCATAATCAGTCAGTCTGCCTATTTAAAGGGAGACAAGTAGTCACCCTGCTGTTTGGTGAAAAGGTGTGTACCACACTGAACATGGACAACAGAAAGCGAAGGAGAGAATTGTCCCAGGACATCCGAAAAAAAATTATAGACAAACATCTTAAAGGTAAAGGCTATAAGACCATCTCTAAACAGCTTGAAGTTCCTGTGACAACAGTGGCTCATATTATTCAGAAGTTCAAGACCCACGGGACAGTAGCCAACCTCCCTGGACGTGGCCGCAAGAGGAAAATTGATGACAAATTGAAGAGACGGATCGTTGGAATTGTATCCAAAGAGCCCAGAGCAACCTCCAAAGAAATTAAAGGTGAACTCCAAGGCCAAGGTACATCAGTGTCAGATCGCACCATTCGTGGTTGTTTGAGCCAAAGTGGACTTCATGGGAGACGACCAAGGAGGACACCACTGCTGGAAAAAACTCATAAAAAAGCCAGACTGGAATTTGCAAAAATGCATGTTGACAAGCCACAAAGCTTCTGGGAGAATGTCCTTTGGACAGATGAGACCAAACTGGAGCTTTTTGGTAAGGCACATCAACTCTATGTTCATAGACTCAAAAACCAAGCGTACGAAGAAAAGAACACTGTTCCTACGGTGAAACATGGAGGAGGCTCAGTAATGTTTTGGGGCTGCTTTGCTGCATCTGGCACAGGGTGTCTTGAAAGTGTGCAAGGTACGATGAAATCTGAAGACTGTCAAGGCATTCTGGAGAGAAATGTGCTGCCTAGTGTCAGAAAGCTTGGTCTCAGTCGCAGGTCATGGGTCTTCCAACAGGACAACGATCCAAAACACACAGCCAAAAACACCCAAGAATGGCTGAGAGAAAAGCGTTGGACTATTCTAAAGTGGCCTTCTATGAGCCCAGATCTGAATCCCATTGAACATATGTGGAAGGAGCTGAAACATGCCATTTGGAGAAGACACCCATCAAACCTGAGACAACTGGAGCTGTTTGCTCATGAGGAGTGGGCCAAAATACCTGTTGACAGCTGCAGAACGCTCATTGACAAATACAGAAATGGTTTAATTGCAGTGATTGCCTCAAAAGGTTGTGCAACAAAATATTAAGTTATGGGTACCATCATTTTTGTCCAGCCCTATTTCATTAGTTTGTTTTTTTAAATAATTATGTTAATCAACAATTCAAAAGTGATGGCTGATTTTGATTATTTAATTTTCAATAAATTTTTATTTATTGTTACTTTTGTGAGTTTCAAGTGATTTCAGTGAGAATTGTGGGTTTTTCCTTCTTTAACTGAGGGGTACCAACAATTTTGTCCACGTGTGTATTAGAAAAGATGAGTTATATCACTGCTGTTTGGCGTGAAAATGCCAAAAGAGTTTCTTTGAAATAGATTACTCTTGTTTCTTGAATGTGCTCATGCACATGTTCTGATTTCTAAGATGTCATGATTCAAATCGGCTGAGATGAAATATGAATTGCAATGCCCTTTTTAAACTACTTTTGAGTTTACTTTGATTGATGTCATGTGTCTCTACGTGACAAGTGGATTCGCTGCCCCACTCACTCAAACCAGTGCAAGGGCCAAGGAGATTACGAGGTGCGTCTGTGTTTTCATAACAAAAGATATGAAGCCATTTTCCATTGTTGAAAGGATTTCAGCTGTTGGTCAACACTGGAGCTCAAATACTGCATCCCATCACGCCTGCACTTCAGCCAGACGGGGATGCCAGTGCTTTACGGTAAAACCAAAGCAAAGGTGGTTCAGGACAGATAGCGTCTCCGTCACAACAGATAACTGGACCTCCAGGACGACCCAAAGATACATCTCCATCATTGCCGAGTGGGAAATGGCAAACCCTGTTCTTCACACTCGGCCTCTTTTTGAAACGCACAGTGGGGAAAACATTGCTGAAGTACTGAAGTTGAAGAGATTTCATTTGTAGTTTTCATTTAGTTATTTTGATGTGGGATTTATTTTGAAAATCCAGTTTATTTTTTTGTTTAAGATAAAATTTAATTTCAGTTGCACTTTTCAGAAGAGAACATGCGTTGTATTGCACAGCTTACCCTACCTCAGAAATGAAAAGGGATTCTCTTTATTTTCTTAGAGATAAAATATAATTTGTAGTTTTATTTATATATATATATGTATGTGTGTGTGTGTGTGTGTGTGTGTATTTTTTAAATATGCATTCATTGCATAGTTTGTTTTGTTACACCCTACCTCAAATGTTTTTTCTCTGAGAAATAAAGGAATTTTTCTCAGTCATAATTTGTCTGCAAGCTCATTCTGTTAAAGAAATGTGAGAAAATCGGATCGTTAACCTCGTATCGTAAATTTTATTGAACTGTGAGTTGAGTGTACCGTAACATCCCTAATGGTTACTTATGAGTAAGATGAAGGACAAAAATAAAATCATAGTAGATTTGACTTGAGAAGCCTTAAAGTCTTTTTTCCAGTAACACTTCCTTACAGAGAAGAACGATCCTGCTAATAGTCACATGAGATGCTGTTCTCTTTAATTCTATCACCATCACTGGAGACCTGAAAAACTGCTTGTCTCTACTTCTGTGAGACTAACAGACATAAAATGGGTGGCGAGGGGCTAAAAGTCTGACTGAGGTGACAGGTCCCCGGTGCGACAAAAAATTCACGTTTAAAATTTATGTGAGTATTTGAAGTTTTAAGTGATTTTCAACCTCACAGCAATTTTTTTTTTTTTTTTTAAATGTGGGCGTTAAAAAGGTGTCTCTAGACCATCTTGAACCAGGGTGGATCCCTCCAGGAGCCTTCTGGTTAGTCCACCTCATGGGGAAACAAAACCGGGTGTGTGTGTGTCGTGGTTTTAGAGGTGTGTGTGTTTTAGTGCTGTGTGAGTGTAATTTTTAGTTAGTGGGTCAAAAATGACCCGAAGACACGCTGTTGATTTGCAGCTTTCATGAAAATACAAATGAAAAAAAACCCAATGTTTCACTTTTTCTAATGTTGGAGTCACTTAAGGAAAAGTCTTTAAATTTCATGTTAAAAATGGTCATCTAGGAGGTTTCCCATGCTATTAAACAGTGGTGGGTCATTTTTGACCTGAAGACAACATGAGGGTCAAAAAAAGGGCAAAAATGTGATTTTTCTTTATTTCAAATACATTTTAAAAAAACAACTTAAATCAATATGTACAACATTTTAGAGCATCTGCAGGTGTGACCAGTACTGTACAAAACCATGTCTCCTCATACTACATACTACAGATAGTTTAGTACCTGCATTTTTAATTCATTTCTATACTTGTCTCTTATCTGCAGTTCAGTGGAAAAGTCTCAAACTCATTTTTTTTTCCGCATGATTGTTGGTTACAGCTGAATCACTAATGTTGCATGCAGTCACATGCAGAGAACTTTTATTTTTTTATAGAATGTAGTTAATGTGATCGGTTTATTTTAGGTGAATTTCTAAATGAGATGTAAAATAAAGTGATTCTGGTGGAATAGCACAGATTCATGCTTAGATTTGGTGAAGTTTTCCAACCAAATGGCATGTCATAGATGAGTATGTTAAAAATCTGAATATTTCTCTTTTCACAGCATCTGGTTCTGATAAATGGTGTAATTTTAACAGTTTCTAAAACAATAACCTGCCTTTCAAACCCACCGACGGGTTTTAATTGAGAAACAATAACTGAAGATGCTGTTAACTCATGTACAGTATCTGTATATGCAGTAAAACTAATCACGTTTCTGTTTTTTCTTTTTAGTAATGAAAAGTTCACTTAAGTCCAAGAGGAAAAAAGACAAGCAGTCAAACACTGTGAGTATATTTTGTGCAATAGATTGACTTCATGGAGCAACGGTAGAAATATTCAATGTGTCGATGTAAAATACTTTTTGTTTTAATTGATGACAGTAAAAGAAATACAGCATTTTACAAAACAACTCAAAAGGAGCATTGTTAAAGCTAACAGCTATGATCCTAAATTCAATTGAGTTGTTTTGCTGTTAAATGATTTGTTGTCGGTATTTTTTTCTAATAACACTCAAAATACTAAAATAATAATTATTTTAAATAATAAAATAATCCAAAAGAATTGCAGCAACATCTCACAATTGAGAAGCTGCAGCCAGAAAATGTTTGATATTAATACCTGATTTTTGATAAAATGATAATGAGTGATTAAATGCTTATTATGTAAGTATCCTTTAATTTATAAATGTAGTAATATATACTTCCTCACAGATGTTTCAACACTCCTTTGGGTGAAATAAATGTTGAAAAAATAACCAGTAAACCTCCAGCAGTGTTATCAATTAAAGAATAAAATATTTCAGTTGTGGATTAGTAAGTTCTACTTGTTTTTATGCTCTAACTCAGAGGTGTCAAACATGTGAACGACTTTTTAAAGTGTAGAAGTTACAGAGAAGACATTAACTGCAAACTGTAAATTTGTAAAACTATAAATTTAAAATAATTTCTAGACAAATACAAGTTGTTTTTATATAAAATATGATGCTGTATTGCTCATTGTTTTTTTGTCATTTTGTCTCATTTTTTCCACGTTTTGTCATGTTTTGTCTTTTTTGTCAGACTTTTATTGTTTCATGTTTTTGTTATTTTGTTTCTCTTATTTTTCCTCTCATTTTAATAATTTTGTGTTTTCCTTTATTCATTGTTTTGTGTTTTGTTTTTTGTCGTTTTGTTTCACACTTGTCATTTTTTGTCTCGTTTGTGTTGTTGGTCCATTTTTGTCACTTTGTAGCTTTTTTGTCTAAGTTTTTGTGTCTGTTTGGTTTCATGTCGTTTCATTTTTTGTGTTTTTGTTTCTCGCTTTTGTCATTTTGTGTCTCATTTTTGTAATATTTTGTCTTGTTTTTGTTGTATTTTTGTCTTTTTTAAAGTACAATGCTATACAATTCAGTTCCTGTGACTAAATGTTTTGTTCATTTGTAGACACTGTGATCTGTAAGTTGGAATGTGTAAATGATAAACTGAGACACAGTGTTGTTGAAATTGAACCTGTTTTTCTTTACAAATTTCAGTCTGTTCATAATATTTTTTCAGAATGTACTTTTTACACTAAAACAAAGGAAGCATTTGGAGCTATTTACAGGTTATTATGCTCTGATTTTACTGGTCCAACCCACTGGAGATCAAATTGGGCTGAATATGGCCCCTAAAGTGAGTTTTACACTTCTGCTCTAAATGAAGCTTTCTGTGTATTTTCTTGATTGAGGTTCGGCAAAGGGAGAAGCAACTTTTAGTCTGAATTAGTCACAATCAAACAGGTTTGCATAGAAATCCAGAAACTGCTTCAAAAATACTGAACTTCATCCCACAGGAGGACGCAGACGTCGGTTCCTCTTTGCTTTGCCACAACGAATATCATCCAGACACCAACGTAGTCACGAAAAAGTGCTACAACTGCTTTCAGTAAGTCCACCACATCTTTCTTCATGCTTTAAAGTTGAAAACAGTGTAATTGCATTTATGTGAAAGGTGCAGAACCAATGGCAATTCGATGTAAAATTTGCAAATATATCTTCCATTGTTGGCTGTGAGACTGCCAGTCTTGTTTTTGCTTTTTATTTAAATAGGAGATGTTTCGATGATTTTCAGCTTCTCGGCTGTATGAATTTGCTGTTTTTCTTTGTCTTATGTGATATAAATTGTTTCTGGACTTTTGATTGAACAAAAGAAGCAATATGAGCCACTAAAAAATAAATCCAGCCACACCTGTTGGCTCCTGTTGACATTATAAAATACCCTGAATGAGTCGTTGTCAGCTCCGCTGCAGTGGAAAAGGATTAGTAGAGAAGAACCTCAATACATTCACTGAGCTAGAATGAAGCAAATCCACATAAATTAGGTAAATACCATGTAGAAAGCACTGTTTTTAAATTTACATGTTTCTTAGGGCACCAGATGGACACTGGACTACTCTTTTGCTTTTCTAATGCAGTGCAGGAAGTCACTCTGAGCATGTTTAGAAATGCAGAAAAGGCGAATGGTTTCAATGGGAGAGACTCACAAACATACATGCATAATGTGAATTCATTCTCTGATGGTTGTTTACTGCTGTAATGGTGTCATTTTTATATTTAAATCTTGCACTTTGCACATTTTAAGAAACTGCGATAGTTGCATTTTTACTATAAATTTACAACAATTACAACAATTTATTTAACCCAAGCTGATGCAGTGAGGAGCTTCTCATTTCTTAAACAACCGTGTTGGAAGACATATCCTGTGGTCATGGAAAGGATGTTAATCTGTCTCAGAAGGGTCAATTTATTGGCCTGCATCAAGCAAAGAAACATCTAAGGAGATTTCTGAACCTGCTAAAATCAGGTTAAGAACCGTCCAATGCATGATTAAAACCTGAAGGATAGCAGAGAACCATCATCTTCCAGGATCAAACTCTTAGATGATTGTAGGAAATCAACAGTAGAACTCACAGCTTTTAGTAGTGAAAGTAAGAACATTTCCACATGAACAGTGTGAAGGGAACTCAAAGGATTGGGACTAAACAGCTGTAGCTCTAAGAAAACCACTGATCAGTGAGAATAATCAGAAAAGCAGTTTTCAGTTTGCTACAGAACATAAAGATTGGACTCTGGACCAATGGAAGAAGGTCATGTGGTCTGATGAGTCCAGATTTACCCTGTTCCAAAGTGATGGGGGCATCAGGGTAAGAAGAGAGGCAGATGAAGTGATGAACTCATCATGGTTAGTGCCTACCAGTCTGTGGGGGTTAGGGTTATGATCTGGGGTTGGTCAGGTTCTGCAACATTATGTTCCCAAAGAATGAGGTCAGCTGATACCTGAAGATACTGAAGGACCAGGTCTTTCCACCAGTGGAGGTTTTCTTCCTGATGACATGGATATGTTCCAAGATAACGATGTCAGGATTCATGGGCTCACATTGAGAATGAGTGGATCAGGGAGCATGAGATGGATTGTCCTCCACAGAGTCCAGACCTCAGAACTACTGAGGATCTTTGGGATGTTCTGGAGAAGACTGTGCAGCGGTCCGACTCTCCCATCATTAATTTAAGATCTTGGTGGAAAATTAATCCAACTCTGGACAGAAATAAATTCAGTGACATTGCAGAGGCTTATTGAGTGTGTGTCGTTCTCAGAGCTAAACAATCCAATGAAATGTTGGAGTGCGCGACTTTTTTAGGACTTGCAGTGATGTGAATGAGTAGTATATTTAACAAGAAAATAATCTCCACCTTCATTGATATTGAAAATAATGATTAACAGCAGCCTGGGATTTTGTATTATCACATTTTTAACGCCAATTTACAAAGACAAAGTGGCCATTCTGCTTTATTTCATCCAAAATAGCCATTGTTATCAACCTGCTTGAGGAAACTGAATTCCTTAGCTGTTAACTGCTTTTGAAAAACTAAAGCCACTTTATCATATTGATAATAAATATTTCCTGCTGTTTCCTCTTATTTGTAAATCTCATTTCAAGGTCTTCTTCTTTGTTTCTTTAGGGAAATAAGTCGACCTCAGAACATGATTCTGGCTCCAGTGGACAATTCGGGAACAATGAAGGAGTTGTGCAGCTCCACGTGTCTCGCCTCCGTCAAATCCAGGAGGGACGCCACTGCCAGACCGCCGCCGCGAGAGGGACCTCGTTCAGAGTGCAGGATGTGCGCTAGATATAGCTACGTAAGAAAAATGGAAACTGACTCCATATTTTTTATTTTCTCTTTAGCAACGAAGACCAGCATTTCTGTGGAACTCAGAGCCGAGCAAATACATAAACTCATTATTTGAAAAAGCATCTTAAATGTTACTCAAGCACCAGGAAATGGTTGATTTTCCTAAATCATTAACACCTCATTTCATTGGTAGTGAAAAGATTGCTTAAAAAAAAAAATTAGATTATTGTTACCCCGTCCATCTTTAAGTGTCGAACGTGGATATGTCCACTACCATTCAAAAGTTTGGGGTCACTTAGAAATGTCCTTATTTTTGAAAGAAAAGCAGTTTTTTTAAATTGAAGATAACATTAAATGAATGATAAATCCAGTCTGGACATTGTTAATGTGGTAAATGACTATTCTATCTGATTTTTAATGGAATATCTCCATAGGGGTACAGAGGAACATTTCCAGCAACCATCACTCCTGTGTTCTAATGCTACATTGTGTTAGCTAATGGTGTTGAAAGGCTCATTGATGATTAGAAAACCCTTGTGCAGTTATGTTAGCACATGAATGAAAGTGTGAGTTTTCATGGAAAACATGAAATTGTCTGGGTGTCCCCAAACTTTTGAACCATTGTGTGCATGTACAGGGTGGGCCATAAGTTTCCATACATAGGAAAAATAAACATTTTATGTCAGACAATCGTTTTTATTTATATAATGTGCTCTATATGATTACCATTGTTTCGAAAACACATATTAATGCGTGTTTTCCACTGCTGATGAACTTGCATTAGCACAGTTGAAGGTATGTTTGTAATGGTGTTGGTGATACGTTATTTCAGATGATTTGTGTCTCGTATCTTCATCTGATACACGATGGCCTTCAAGTGCCCCCAAAGATAGCGTCAAATGCATCTTCTAGGGTATCTGAAGCATAAAAAAATGTACATTATAAATTTTAGCACACCCCGTAGAAACATTGAGCAGCTTTTTTCAGCAATAATTTATTTGGGACTAATTTACATTTATACAACAGCTATGCTTAGCTCAAGTATATTTTCCAATCTTCAAAGGAAATTTGTCAGGTCATTGATCATGAAAATGATCAAGTACTCATTTCTCGCCTCTAGTTTAAACAATAGAGCTCTAAGGTACAGAGGCAAAAGTAATGTCAACTTAGGATAAATTTTGCCCTCGAATAATTCTGACCGTAAGAAAAATCATTCAAATGTTTGCAGTGTTTAATATATACATGTTACTTTTTCAGTGTAAATTCAACCTGAAACTGGACAACATCATCTACAAACTCTGCAGCGACACCTGTGTCATCAACTATCACAAAATCAACAACATCCCTTTAACTTACTGTGACGTCTGCGGCTCTTTCTGCCTCGACCCACGGAATACACGGAAGATGGACGGTGGCCGTAGAAGCATGTGCAGCAGCAAATGTGTGGCGAAATTCAAAGAGGTACAGTATTAACAGAATCATGTGCTCTCTATGTTGCCAGGACGGTAAATGTTAAAGTTGGTTACAACATTAGTCCACGATATCAAAGCTATAAACAGAGTTGCCGTCAAAACAGCACGCACAGACAGCAGGATGCGCAGCCACAGCTTGTGTCTTCACAGTTGACGCCATGCTGCTATCTTACAATGATATAGAAATCTTTAACAAATCCGTCGATCCAGACTATAAGCCGAATCACTGTCAAAATCTAATCACTTGGTCCTTGTGTCATTTTTGACCTGTCATCCAAATCTGTTCGTCTGTTTTTGAGTAATGTTGCTACCAGATAGACAAACCAATGCCGATCATCATATAACTCCGCAGCATTCCTTGGCACTGTTAAAAAAAAAGGTCTGACAGACGATATTCCAGGCGTAATGAGTCTACATGGATATCCACGTTATTATAGGGTGAATTTAAATATATACAGGTTTGGCATGGAGGATAATGTACCCATAATTCTGCTAATATTGTCAAAACAACGCTATTGGTGGAAACGAACAGTGTTAAACATGATATTATTACACATGAGAAGCTGTGAAAGATCAGCGTCATATCTTGTTGATTGATCTGAAAGAACTGTAAAGGGAGAACACAGTTGTACATTTTTTCCTTGGGTTGAATGAATGTTATGAACAAATCATTTGCAGCATAAACACAAAAAGCAGAATGCAATAATTTAAACTCATATGGTGAGATTCGTTAGCCTAGCCGTGCTAGACAACCCACGGCAATGAATTTAATTCTCTGCCAGGGTGGGTCTAGTTACCCTCCATAAGGCTCGAGGCTGGATTCTCCTAAAACTGACCGGACCAATCACCATGAAGTGTAGAGTCAGAAGGCGGGCGTAACTAAGTGACGACAGAGGCGTGACGATTCTGACAGAAACAACCGGCGCACAATAAACAGTTATCTTTCGACTCGGCTTTGGCCACAGCCCTTAAAGATTTGAAGCTAAAATTCAACTTGAAAGATAAACAAAGGACGGCACTGAAGTGCTTCACTGAGAAGAAAGACGTATTTGGACTTATGCCGACGGGATATGGCAAATCCTTAATATACCAGTTGGCTCCGCTGGTTGGGAAGCTAATGGGACTTAGCCACAATCCGCCGGTGCTCTCGGAACTACGTCAGCCTATTCATTGCGTTGATTGGTTGTTTACCTACCCAATTGCTGCAGAGTGATTTGATAGACAACCTTTTAGCCCGCCTCCCTCCCTGTCGAGCTTCCCTAGACCCTTGTGCCGTCAGAAACATAGGTGTAGCATGGCTAGGCTAGAGATTCGTAGGGCTGGACCCGAATATCCGAATCTACGGCGGTATCCGGATATTGATTTAGGTATCTGAATATTCGTCTCTCCCCCCCAAGATCGAATATTCGGATATTCGTCTTTAATAGGGCCTGAATATTCGGAGGCCAGAAATCACTATTCGGGCCAGCCCTAGAGATTTGCATTTGGTTGTTCAGTAAAATGATAAACATGAACTGATCCTGCGCTGCATCTCACATTGATCCTCGTCTGTTTTTCTTGCAGAAAGCTGAGACTAAACAGCTTTGCCTCATGTGTCAGACGTCTCATCTCGTGTTGGACATGATTGAAAATACCAACAGCGAGGGAGAGTTGGAGTTATTCTGCAGCAACAGATGCATGATGGTCCACAATGCTCAGACCTTCATAGTGGCGGGTAACGTAGAGTCGCATTTCCGGAACAGTTTTTCTCCTCCCTGCAACTTTTACTTTCCCCACTGACTTAATTTTCTCTGCAGCTTTCAGTCACAAATGCAGACAAAGTCCTGAGTTCTGACAACAGTTTTTAAAAATAAAGCGGAAACAGGGCTACATTTAGCCCAAACATCTTTTCCCTATGCTCCTATCTCTTCACTAAAAAGCCTGTCAGTGTGAAATAATGTACATGAACTTGAATTCAATCCACATACTTTACTATGTACTGCATTTACGACTGCTCCTATCTCTGTAAGGTTTGAAAATGTGTCTTCAGTCAGAAAGAAATGAAGAGTTAATTTGCAAAAAAGGATACACACTAATCAGGGAAAAATGTGTTGATAGTTGTAATGAATACTTTACATAGAGCTGTTGTGAGATGCAAAATTAGTTTTCATTAGGACTGGGGCTTTAACGCGTTAATTTTGATTAGTTAATTACAGAAAAACGCATTTAATTGCACCTTTCCAAGTTCCCTAATTTCTGGGCACTGGTAACACTGATGAACACTCCAGCCTGGTAAATGGTGAAAATGAACCTAAAGTCCGTTCTACAGCCGTGTAGAAGATCCACAGGACGCACCAAGTGAATTAGCTACAAAAAAGTTTGGTGAAGAGTGAAGGAAGATGAGACCACATTGAGCTTGTTGGGAGGAAGGTTTTCTTTTAAAAATCTTCCTCATGGCAGCTTTGATAAAAGCGTGGTTGTTAGCATATTGTGCAACAAAGAGTTTTCTGATCACTGCAGCACTTAAAGCCAACGGCATCACCTCAATGTAAAACATGTTGTTTTCAGCACCAGAGCTAACGTTAGCTATGACAGTCTTGGTCTTGGTACCGGCAAATAGTGTAGCCATCCCTTAATAGACCACTTTTAAAGACACAAAGTGTTTGAGTTTACAAAAAATCTTAAAATGTTGAATATAATGGTTATAATTGGACTTTGAGTTTGCAGTCATCTTTGAATGTTGCAGACAGATGAAAAATACAAATATAAATGAAACAAACATTTTTGTTGTTTAGGTTATTAAACTGTCTGTCTTTGAATAACTTATTTCATCATTGACATTAAACTGATTGGACTTGATTAGGAAAGGCACACACCTGTCTATATAAGACCTTACAGCTCACAGTGCATGTCAGAGCAAATGAGAATCATGAGGTCCAAGGAACTGCCCAAGGAGCTCAGAGACAGAATTGTGGCAAGGCACAGATCTGGACAAGGTTACAAAAGAATTTCTGCAGCACTCAAGGTTCCTCAGAGCACAGTGGCCTCCATAATCCTCAAATGGAAGAAGTTTGGGACGACCACAGCTCTTCCTAGACCTGGCCATCCAGCCAAACTGAGCAATGGTGGGAGAAGAGCCTTGGTGAGAGAGGTGAAGAAGAACCCAAAGATCACTGTGGCTGAGCTCCAGCGATGCAGTCAGGAGATAGGAGAAAGTTCCACAAAGTCAACTATCACTGCAGCCCTCCACCAGTCGGGGCTTTATGGCAGAGTGGCCCGACGGAAGCCTCTCCTCAGTGCAAGACACATGAAAGCCCGCACAGAGTTTGAAAAAAAACACATGAAGGACTCCCAGACTATGAGAAATAAGATTCTCTGGTCTGATGAGACCAAGATTGAACTTTTTGGTGTTAATTCTAAGCGGTATGTGTGGAGAAAACCAGGCACTGCTCATCACCTGCCCAATACAATCCCCACAGTGAAACATGGTGGTGGGAGCATCATGTTGTGGGGGTGTTTTTCAGCTGCAGGGACAGGACGACTGGTTGCAATTGAAGGAAGGATGAATGCAGCCAAGTACAGAGATATCCTGGAGGAAAACCTCTTCCAGAGTGCTCAGGACCTCCGACTGGGCTGAAGGTTCACCTTTCAACAGGACAATGACCCTAAGCACACAGCTAAAATAACAAAGGAGTGGCTTCATAACAACTCTGTGACCGTTCTTGACTGGCCCAGCCAGAGCCCTGACCTAAACCCAACTGAGCATCTCTGGAGAGACCTCAAAATGTCTGTCCACCAACGTTCACCATCCAACCTGACAGAACTGGAGAGGATCTGCAAGGAAGAATGGCAGAGGATCCCCAAATCCAGGTGTGAAAAACTTGTTGCATCATTCCCAAGAAGACTCATGGCTGTACTAGCTGAAAATGGTGCTTCTACTCAATACTGAGCACAGGGTCTGAATACTTATGACCATGTGATATTTCAGTTTTTCTTTTTAATAAATTTGCAAAAATTTCTACATTTCTGTTTTTTTCTGTCAAGATGGGGTGCTGAGTGTACATTAATGAGAAATAAAATGAACTTTTTTTATTTTGGCAAATGGCTGCAATGACACAGAGAGTGAAAAATTTCAAGGGGTCTGAATACTTTCTGTACCCACTGTATAAAGTTCTGTTGAGCTTGACGCCTTTTCTCTGCTATTAGTGGAATACTGAACGAAATAAGTTTGTGGAGTTATCTGTTTTTGCCAAAAACAACAAAGTTTAAATGGTAAAAAAATCTATTTGTGATAAAATTAGATTTTTGAACTTCTCTGTATTTTGTCATGTCATTTCAGAGTCAAATCTACTCAACTTCAGTTTGCTATTATCTCAAGTAAAAAATAAAAAAAACTTCAAAAAAGTTTTTGGAAATGAATTCTTCAATTTTCCTTCTATAAACCGAAATTAGTTTTCAATTCATGACCATCTGACAGACGTTTTATTGTTTGTGTAGAAAAGAGGAGCCCATCGCCTGAAGAGATCAACATTAAAGAAGTGAAGCCGCCGCTGCTGAATTTGGAATGTGTAAGGAAATCCATCCATCCATCCATTCTCTATACACCGCTTTATCCTCACTAGGGTCGCAGGGGGTGCTGGAGTCTATCTCAGCTGACTCGGGCGAAGGCAGAGGACACCCTGGACAGGTCACCAGTCTGTCACAGGGCTACATATACAGACAAACAATCACACTCACATTCACACCTACGGGCAATTTAGAATAATCAATTAACCTCAGCATATTTTTGGACTGTGGGAGGAAGCCGGAGTGCCCAGAGAAAACCCACGCATGCACAGGGAGAACATGCAAACTCCATGCAGAAAGATCCCAGACCCAGGCCGGATTTAAAAGAGTGAGACGTTTCTTCTCAAAGGTCGATTGTTACGCATTCATTGGTATGAAATGCGAACAGACATTACTGTATAATAGGTCTCGTCTGTTAAATGGAACCACAAGTCTGTTGTCAGTATTAACCATCTAATCCATGTTTTTTCTCACTTTTCATAAAGATAAAAGAAGAGCCCATCGATCAGGGCTACTGCCAGATTCTCCCAAGATCTGTTTCCAATCAGGACATCAAGACGGAGCCAAATGTGGCAAAGGTAGGAAACACTGCAGTTCACTGGAAGCTGATGAACAACCTGCAGAAAACAGTGCAGTGAGGTAAACAATAATGGATGGAATAATTATGGATTGGCCAATATGGGTTTTCAGGGCCAATACAGATTTTTATAAAAAAAAAAAAAAAGACTATTAAACGATATTTGGAAGCAACATACATTTAATGTTGCATTTTCCCGCCATGTGACAGCAGAAAATCGGCCATTGATAATGAGACATATTCAATATTGAGGATTACTTCAGCTGAATATGTGCACGATACATCAAAAGTAAATGGAATATCAAAACATATTTTTTGAGGAATAGCTAGAAAATGAAATGATAAAAACTTTTAATTACAAAGATATTGCAAAAAAACGACCTCATGGGTCATTTTACAAATAAACTTTTTACCAAATCTCGGCTTAGAAATGTGATATTTCATCAAAATCATTTTACATCTCATTTAAAAATCTGCCTAAAATAAACTATATGGCCTAACTAGATTCTGAAAAATACAAAAAAAATCTGTCCTCTTCTTCACGTGGCAAAACTTCAGTTACTATTCGGCTGAACTGCAGGCAGTGTATTAAAATTAAAGCTGTAAGGAGTAAAAAAAAATATCTATAGTATTTAGAGTCAGAATTCTTTTCCCAATACTGGTAGCAACCGTAGATGTTTGGAAAAATATTGTTCTTATAGATTCCAAATTTTTTCATTTTTGTATAATAAAAAAAAATCAAAGAAATTCAACTTCTGTTTTTTTTTTTTTTGTGGCATTGTAGCTGTTATATTGTACATAAGACTTTTATAAGTTCTTTCTCCTTCCTCATGGTTGTTCTGTTTTCATAGAGGTGCAGGATTTAATGTTGCAGAATGAAATAAAAGATCCCACAGTGAAGAAAAATGTGACAGGAACAAAAAACGGCCAGAAAATGTCTTTACTTAAAAGCCACTACTGCAGTAGAAATGCCTCAATCTCAACATCAGTTTCTAAAATGATTATATACTGACAGTCAATAGAAACTTTGAGGTAGAAATGTACGCAGAATTCTACTTGTAGGGGGGTTGTAATTATTCATTGTGGATTTACTGATGATCGAGTGCCCTGGTAGTTGAGATAATGATGAGTTGTCATTTTGTCATGATTCATTGCACATGGGTTGGTCACTTTGCAAAAGTGAACCAAATACACATCAAGCAATACTCAGTGAGTATCTGCACAATTTGAGAATGGGTTTTGAAGGCCTACACACGTGGACAAAATTGTTGGTACCCCTCAGTTAAAGAAGGAAAAACCCACAATTCTCACTGAAATCACTTGAAACTCACAAAAGTAACAATAAATAAAAATTTATTGAAAATTAAGTAATCAAAAACAGCCATTACTTTTGAATTGTTGATTAACATAATTATTTAAAAAAACAAACTAATGAAACAGGCCTGGACAAAAATGATGGTACCTCTATAAAAGATTGAAAACTATTTGACCAGAGTGACATGATTAACTCAGGTGTGTCATTTAATTGACATCACAGGTGTTTCCAAACTCATAATCAGTCAGTCTGCCTATTTAAAGGGAGACAAGTAGTCACCCTGCTGTTTGGTGAAAAGGTGTGTACCACACTGAACATGGACAACAGAAAGCGAAGGAGAGAATTGTCCCAGGACATCTGAAAAAAAATTCTAGACAAACATCTTAAAGGTAAAGGCTATAAGACCATCTCTAAACAGCTTGAAGTTCCTGTGACAACAGTGGCTCATATTATTCAGAAGTTCAAGACCCACGGGACAGTAGCCAACCTCCCTGGACATGGCCGCAAGAGGAAAATTGATGACAAATTGAAGAGACGGATCGTTGGAATTGTATCCAAAGAGCCCAGAGCAACCTCCAAAGAAATTAAAGGTGAACTCCAAGGCCAAGGTACATCAGTGTCAGATCACACCATTCGTCGTTGTTTGAGCCAAAGTGGACTTCATGGGAGACGACCAAGGAGGACACCACTGCTGAAAAAAACTCATAAAAAAGCCAGACTGGAATTTGCAAAAATGCATGTTGACAAGCCACAAAGCTTCTGGGAGAATGTCCTTTGGACAGATGAGACCAAACTGGAGCTTTTTGGTAAGGCACATCAACTCTATGTTCATAGACTCAAAAGCCAAGCATACGAAGAAAAGAACACTGTCCCTACGGTGAAACATGGAGGAGGCTCAGTAATGTTTTGGGGCTGCTTTGCTGCATCTGGCACAGGGTGTCTTGAAAGTGTGCAAGGTACGATGAAATCTGAAGACTATCAAGGCATTCTGGAGAGAAATGTGCTGCCTAGTGTCAGAAAGCTTGGTCTCAGTCGCAGGTCATGGGTCTTCCAACAGGACAACGATCCGAAACACACAGCCAAAAACACCCAAGAATGGCTGAGAGAAAAGCGTTGGACTATTCTAAAGTGGCCTTCTATGAGCCCAGATCTGAATCCCATTGAACATATGTGGAAGGAGCTGAAACATGCCATTTGGAGAAGACACCCATCAAACCTGAGACAACTGGAGCTGTTTGCTCATGAGGAGTGGGCCAAAATACCTGTTGACAGCTGCAGAACGCTCATTGACAAATACAGAAATCGTTTAATTGCAGTGATTGCCTCAAAAGGTTGTGCAACAAAATATTAAGTTATGGGTACCATCATTTTTGTCCAGCCCTATTTCATTAGTTTGTTTTTTTAAATAATTATGTTAATCAACAATTCAAAAGTGATGGCTGATTTTGATTATTTAATTTTCAATAAATTTTTATTTATTGTTACTTTTGTGAGTTTCAAGTGATTTCAGTGAGAATTGTGGGTTTTTCCTTCTTTAACTGAGGGGTACCAACAATTTTGTCCACGTGTGTATATAAAGGCCCAAAAAAGGCCACCATTGTTAGTCCAGTGAACAGCATCATGCCGCGTCTATCACATGAACAACGTCTCCGGGCACTGGGTATGGTGGAGGCCGCTTTGAGCTACAGTGATGTAGCCAGGCGTATGGGCTGTTCCCAACCCACAATCAGAAGCCTGGTCCAAAGCATGCGCCGACGGATTGCTGCCTGCATCGAAGCAAATGGAGGCCATACTCGGTATTGACTGTTGTGACTTTGTGTTTGGCAGGTGCCGTTTTCTTTTGTGAAATTCTTTATTTTAAAATCATTCTTGAAACTTTAGATTTTTGTTTCTGTATGCCAATATGCTAAACAAATGATTCGTATGAAGAAAATCCAGTTTTGGGCTTCAAAATAAAAATTATGTTGAAAAATATGGTCTCAAAGTTTCTATTGACTGTCAGTGTACTATTTGAAGTGTTTCTGGAACATAAATCCTGTTCACGTCTCTCTACCTTGAATATTTGTTGTTATATATTTATATGAAAGCAGTACAGAACAGATTTGCAAAGAGAGAAAGTAAGTGTAACTTTAAAGATCTTCATGAAACCAAGATTTAGGCCAAAATTAATGGAACGTTGCCTTTCTGTGAAAAAGGTCCGTTTATGGAACAGTCTAGACGAGGAATCAAAAGAATCTAAATCCCACGCAAGATTTAAATCTGTAGGTAAAACTAGCATATTATTAAAATACAAAGAAGTGAAAGCAGAGTTTTAGAGTGTTTGTTGTGAGAGACACTGATATGAGTGAGAGTGGCTGCAGTCATTTTGTTGTTTGTTTTTAACGCTTGTTATAAACTGATTGTTTGATATAAAGTGGCAGATTCCATAATTTTATTCTACTTTCTGTTCTCATTCATTCAGAAGTTTGAAGACTTTTGTTTTTCTATTGCACTGAATTGCTTTTTTCTTTTGTCAATGAGTGAAATAAAGACTGAACAGTTTCTAAATATCCAGCATTTTACTGCCATTCAAAGTCTCTCAAAAGCTCGTCTGTGGCTGCCCATCATGTTTCTGTTCTGGTTTTGACAGGAGGACTTGAAGATCGGCTCAGTTTTCTCTTTGACCGGAGACTCCAAACCCACAAAGCCGACTCTGGCCCACATGGATCTACAGGCGTCCTGCTCCAGCTGCAAAAACATTCTGGTGGACGGAGAGACTGTGTATCAGAGGAAAGGCCACCAAGAAATATTCTGCTCCTCGTCCTGCCTGCTGAGGTTTTTCCAGATGAAATCAGTGAAGAAGACGTGTCACTTCTGCCTTCAGTGAGTCATCCAGCATCCTTCAGCTCATCTCCATCTAAACATAGACGCTGAATCAAGGTGTAGATTTTGATTTGCTCTCCTCCTTCCTCGTTCTCTCAGGGTGATAACGCAGCATCAGGACGTCCTCCAGGCCTCGGTAGATAATGAGGGGACTCAAAAGGATTTCTGCAGCCAGACCTGTCTGTTGTCCTTCAACTACAAGAGCAGCGTGTCGAGCAAAATCCCCGTCGTTCCCATCGCATCGCATTCACAGTGCAGCATGTGCAGCAGATACTGCATCGTAAGAGACCGGAGCAGCTCCACAAACAGTTTTTTTGTAAACATTACACAGAAAACAAAAAAAAACATCTGCGACTCACTAATAAATGCTCCCTTCTCCAGGTTTATGATTTAAGCTAAAATGAGACTGAATTCTGTCTTTTTGTTTATCGTCCCGCAGAGTAAAAAGGAGATCATACAGCAGGGCGTCGTCCATAAAATCTGCAGCGAACCCTGTTTCCTTCGTTTCTGCAACATGAACAAGTTGTCGGTCTGCGTAAACTGTCGATCCTGCAGCAGCTCACCGTTGATGCTGAAGATGCAGGACGGAAACAAAACACTGTGCGGCGCTGAGTGTCTGGTCCAGTTCAAACAGGTAAGAACGTTAAGCCAGTAACATCAAAGAATATATGGAAAGAAGATTTGTGCACTTTTGATTTTTGTGGAAAACAAAGAACTGTATTTTTTTTTCAAGGGCAAGTAATTGAGCTCGACTCCATTATTTGTTTATTTTTGTGGAAAATCAAGAAGTTATTGGACTAAATTAGGTCAGATCATTTGGTACTGAGCCGCACAGAAAGAACACATGTATTATTCATCTTCCTGCAGAGTCTAGAAAGTGTTTTATTTTGAAAAATTACTAGATCGTCTTCATCTGTGCTTGTTTCCGAAACTTTACTCCGTCAGTTTTCATGTTAAATGAACCCGCAGATCTAGCCTCGACCCAAATTAGTAAAAAACAAACGTCTCTGGGGAGCTTCTTTGAAACGAGGGAGTGACTGAAAAAGAAGTGAGTAAGAAATAAATACATATTCAGCAGTAAAAAGTATTTGGGTCATTTCAGAATTAAAGGACAGTTGGAGTGTAGACTGAATTTTTAATTTATAAAATAGAAAAATAAATTTTCAATATCAATCTTTACTCAGTAACCAGTCATGACAAAGTGAGAATATGGTTTAGAAATGTTTACAGATTTCTTGAAAATACAAAACTAAAATGTCTCATTTACAAAAGTGTTTAGGTCGTTCCAGAACTGGAGCACATTCCACTCATCTAATTTCAAATAATCCATGTGCAAAATTCTAAAACATGCAGTTGTTGTGTAAATGTTCTTGTCCTGAGATCAAATAAAAAATTAAAAAAAAAAACAAAGGAGAAAAGAATGTTTGAAAATATTTTTTTAAGTAAAATAAGTCTGGAGTTGCTCCTAAAATGACATTTTTCTCTTGTCCCCCCCTCCTTATTACCAAATTGCATCTCAAACAAAGCCGTTAAAATTAAATTTAAATCTCCTTTTTTTGGTATTATTTTTTTAATTGATGTCTCGTAATAGTGGGAGCCCTTTTTTTAATCAATATACTATATTAAATAATTATTATGCATGTGTCCCATAACACCCCTGTTAGCAGAACCTTTGTAGCTAATAGAAGAAGAAGAAAACAGTGAATCACATGAAACGCTGGAATTAACATCATCAAACAGATTTCCTAAAGAATGTGCAGAGCAAAGCTATGGCCTCTCTCCTATTTTTCATATTTTCTTCACATTTTCAGCTTTGACTGAATGTCTCGCTACCTCATATCATCAGGATCAGATTCATTCTTTTGACTGTTTTCCATCAGTCAGTTTGTCCTCTTGGTCAGCAGTAACAGCTAGCTAAATATCTAGCTTCTACTGTTGAGAAAAAGCTAACATTAGCATGGATTAGCAACCCTGATACTGTGATTAGAGTAGGGTTAGCAAACAACAAATAAAACATGGAATAAAAATGGTTCCATTGATGTGTAAGCTGAGCTAATCAAGCCCTTGATAGTTTATTACCTGTTATTGATGAATATGGAGCAGAAAATTGTAAAAGAGAAGGTTTATTTTTCAAAAATTTTGTTGCCCAAATGTCCTCCAGTTATGAAATGACCCAATTTCATTTTGTTTAGGGCAAAAAAAGAAAATATTAATGTTTATGTGTGAGATGACTGATCCACAGAAAATTGTCTTGCTTGAAAAAGGTTGGAGACCGCTGAATTAGGTGATAAATAAATTAGAAAAGGCAAATACAAGGAAAAGGAATCTTTGCTCCACAAGATCAGGTGAAAACTTACATTTCATAGACCTAGAGTTTGCTAATTGGGACCAAGTTGGGGATTTGACTTCAGATTTTGTCTTTTCTTCTGATTACTTGACAGAAAATCCAAACACCACAGCCCTGTGCGATGTGCCACATCTCCAATCCGATATCAAACATGGTTGAAAATAGAAACAGGGATAACGTGGTTGAGTTTTTCTGCTCCTGCAGCTGTGTGATGGCGTCAAAGATCCAGGCCGTCAGTGCTTCAGGTACGATGCAGCAGCTCTCCATCTTTGGTTTCCTCTTAGTTTTGCTAAGTCGAGTCATTCAGATTTTTTTTTTTTTTAGACTTAAGATGATGTGGGTTTTTCTCTTGTCAAGTGACCTAAAAATTTAGTTTTGTTGCCTGAAAGTGTAGACAGACAGGATAAATATTGTGAAACTGTCAAGCAAATTTGCAGCAAAGTTTAGAAACGTAATGAAAAAAAAATGTTTTAAAAAATGCTGTGGAGGCGGGATAGATTTCTCTGAAGGTGGTGCTCTCGGCTACATTACACGAAGTAGAAGAATCCTGAAACAAAGCCAGTTGTTTGCTAGAACCTTGAAGAATAAACAAACAACTTGGCATGAAGCCTTCAGGAACTCTTTTATCTGAGAAGTTATTTTATTTTATTTTTTTATCTCACCTGCATCAGCCGTGTTTTATGCTGTCCAGAGTCTGTAGAAGCAGAAACATTCAGTTGAATGTTTTCAACATTAAACCTTTTTCATTTCCTATGAAGTGTTTTCCTGGGGACCAGACAGCCTTTCTATTGTGTATTACAAATACACATAAAGTCAGTCTGGAACTGCTCCATTGAACCAAATCTAGCCCAGAGGCGGGACTACCGATCACAGCTTGAATTGGAGAGAGCCAATCAGCGTAACACATGTGTGACACAATCACTAAGCGACCTAACAATTGCCTTTCCGCCATGATGTTTTGTAGTTTTAACAGCTTCCTTCGCCGTACAGGTGTCCTGAGGAAAATCTAAGCTCTCCCTTTCAACAGTGGAGGGCAGCATTACGTATTCTATCGTACAGCCTGCCGGAATTAAAAATACATCCTTTTTAAAAAGAAAAGCTTTAAGAGCTGCTTCTTGTTGAGGTTTTAAGGACAAATTCAGCCCGTGCAAAACAGAGGAAAGCGCACGAAAGAAACCTCGCTCTGTTGCGGTCGCCAACTCGGCCCTGAAGATGACGCATCGTTAACTCCCGCCTCTGGTGCTCTGATTGGTTCGGTCTGATCTGCTCGGAGCTTGAAAACCTGTCAAAATGTGTCAATGGAGGAGGGCTAGACCGTATTCCCGTATATCCCTTATAACGGGAATACAGTCTAGCTAAGCTAGGCTAATGAAGTGTATCAAGTCTGTTTGGAAAAAGTCAGAACGCCTCAAGGGGCATCGAAATTGCAAAATGGAAGATGTTTTTTCAAACTGTTTTAAATTTAATACTTCAAAATGCTCAAAAATACACATTATGGTAACATGACAGCTCTATGGTTGTTTTTTAAATGGTTGTAATATTAGGGTCTCTGCCATTCACCAAATTTTTTACAATGAAACCTTCCCTTCTTCCCAGGAGCCTCCTTGAATTGTGACCACTGTGGTAAAACTTCAGTTCCCGCCTGTCATCTCGTCATGTCAGATTCCTCCATTAAGAACTTCTGCACTCTAACATGTGCCATGGCCTTTAAGGTAACATATCAAACCTTTTCATTCAGTGGTTTGTATTTGTTTAATTATGTTGACCATTGTAGATTAGTACCGAAGACATCAGTACTGGTAGAGGTAGTCTCTTGGAATAGTTTTGAATTAACAAGTGTCCTTTCAGTTTGTGGAATTACTTTTTAATGTGTTCAGGAGCATCAGTTGTGTTTTATGGAGGTAGGGTTAGTACACAGTGGAAAACCCTATTTGACTACTGTTGTAATCCATGTTATGGAAGAACCACTCAACTCGGTGAGGAGAAACAACAGTCTGTCATTACTTTAAAGCACAAAGGTTAGTTGATCTGTAAAAAATCAAGAACTTTGTCACAAAAATCATCAAACGCTAGTAAAGGAAGAGTTAAAGTTAGAGTCACCAGCCTCAGCAATGAACAGCACCTCAGATTAGAGCCTACAGACTGAAAATTCTAAAATTCACATGCAGTGTGATGTTCCCCAAGACTTATTCTAACTACCTGACCTTATTTATCTTGTTTATTTTTCATTTTCTGTGCCCCAGGAAAGTGAGAAAGACTTGGCTGCTTCAACTGACCCGGCAGGAGCTTCTAAACCTCCAAAGAAACTTCTGTGTGCTCAGTGTGGACATACCATCAAAACTACACCCAAAGTCATCCAGAGAAAGGTTTGACGCCTCTGTTTTTTAACACAAAGAGATCAGCTCATATACAGTTGGGACAAAAGGGGGCACGTGTTGTGTGAAACGCTCTTGAGCTTCTACCGCTGATGTACCTTTAGGGAAGATGTAAAGCTAAACCTGTGGATTTTACAGTTTTGTTTGGATGATGATGTCGGTTTAGAGTTTCTAGATAATGAATAGAGAGTTTATGTGGACTGTTTTTGTGTCTTTGTGCAGGACAAGATGAACTTTGTGTGCAGCCTGGCCTGTTCTCAGGAGTTTAAAAAGGCCAACAACATCACGGGAACTTGCGAATATTGTAAGAATGTCCGGATCATCAAGGACACCAAGAGGGTTGAGGACAAAGAATGTAACTTCTGCAGTGACAGTAAGGAGACACCAGAACATTTCTAAAGCTGAGATTGTGTCGGAACTTATGTTCTATGTCCTATCATCTTTTACTCTGTGTCTGTTCTTGTTGTGGAATCATTTCAGTATTGATACATTTATTAGTGTACCACATTAAAGTCATAATTCTGATATTATGACACCACTTGTCCTGAATGCAGCGTGTTTAATGCTCAAGGTGAGACTTGTTTTTCTCTCCTTCAGGCTGCAGAGTTCTCCTTCATCACGACCTGGAAAGCAAACCAGGTCAGCGCTACTGTTCTTGTGCTTACTGCCTGTCGATAGCCGTTACTGTGGTGACGAAACACAATGAAGGAACGGAAGTGGAATTCTGCTCTAAAGAATGCAGCAAGAACTACAAAAACCTCCAAAACAACGTGAGTACAGACTGCTGCCGATTAGACGAAGTGGGTCAACTTAGCTGAGCATATTTCCTTTTTCATGGGTTAGAAGTTCGAAAAACATAAATCAATAATCGTCCTAGTAAATTTATGTGTAAACAGATCTTTAAGGTGTGTAGTTTTTGCAGTTGAGTACTCTACAGGTGCATGCCAGTTCACACTTCACATAGTGGCATGAAGACCCTAAAAAACTTCAAATCTAAACTTTTGCATCCCAGCAGCTCTTTCTGCCTCAAACTTTCCAAATGTGGCATGCTGTGCTGCTGTCTTGCAATGATACAGAAATCTTTAACAAATCCGTGGATCCAGACTATAAGCAGCATCACTGCCAAATTCTAATCACTTGGTCCTTGTGTCATTTCTGACCTTCCCTGAAAATTTCATCCAAATATGTTAGTCTGTTTTTGAGTAATGCTGCTAACAGACAAATGCATGCCGATCGTCACATAACGCCGTCATTCGTTGACTTCGTAATAATTAATAAGGACTTTTGTGAGCAATCTTGTAATTCCAGTTTCAGATCTATTTGGCGCATATTCTGTGTCATAAGCAAAAACACTTTACCTAGATAATTTTATTTTCTGAAACTTTGTCGACAAATAATTAATACAGTGTTCAGTAGATTAATTGTTGAGCCTGCTTGGATGAAGATAAAAAGAAGTTGTGCACTAAAAATGACAACATTTTTTCACTCTGTCTGCTTTCAGGTTGCAAAATGTGACGCCTGCGGCTGTAAAGGGAAACTGAAGCAGAGTCTTCCGATGGTCGGAGAAGTCAAACACTTCTGTGACCTGAAATGTCTGCTGCACTTCTGCAGTAACAAAGTCCACATGGTCGACACAGGTCTGTATGTTTCCTGACAGCAATTCAAACACATTTCTTTAATGTCCATTTGTGTTCAAAAGTTAGAACCAGACACTTACTGGATCTTTTCTTTGTTTGAAGCTCATATAGAGCGAGCGTGTCACAAAACTGAGCTGGTTGGACCCGAGCAGAGAGCCACACTACCAAGGCTGGTTGGAGTGAAAGTGTTTTATTGTTGTGGGTGAAATGGTGGCTCGGTGGGGAAAAACCAGGGTTCAGGAGCGGAGGGGTTCCAGGCAGGGACAGAAGGGTCCAGGCAGGAGTGGGGGTCCAGGAAGGAGTGGGGGTCCAGGAAGGAGTGGGGGTCCAGGAAGGGGAAACTGGTGAAGACTGGTCTGGGGAGAGCCGGAGGGGAAGGAGGATGGCGGGGATCCCAGACAGCTGACTGTGTGGAGGCAGGAGAAAACAACGTGAGAAAACAAGGCAGGAAACTCAAAACAGATCTGGTAAAAGGCTAGAGAGCAAACTGAACTGCGTGGTTCTTGTTCAACAATCTGGCAGCGAGTGGAAGGATGAGCTGGTACTTATTGCAGAGGTGTGTAATCAGGTAGATGATCGTCAGCTGTCCGGGAGCCATAGAGGTGGTTGATTGCCTGAGTGGAGTCTAGCTGAGAAGCTAGACTCCACTCAGGCACCGAGCTGCAAGGGGAGAGACAAGGCAGAGGAACGGATGGGAGACAGCAAGACAGACAGGGCAGAGGAGTGGATGGGAGACAGCAAGACAGACAGGGGGTGAGAAGGGAGTTCTGACAGAGCGGCGTCTTTAAATGAGCTCTGAACAGCTTGAAAAGTTAGAATTTTGTCACATTTCTTGTCCTAAAGTCTCAGTCTCATAAAGCCTCACAGTTTGCTAGCTTCTGCTCTATTCAGTCTTTATTAGGATGTCATGTGAGAAATTTAGCTGTAAAAACAACAACATGTTACACAATTCATTTCCAGAGCAGATAAAGGAAGAAATATATAGCAGAACCATATTTTATTTTTTTATAAGTAGATTGTGTTGAAAGAGAGGCTGTCAGAGATACACATTACATGTTTAATGAAGGAATTGATTGTGGTTTTTTTTTTTACTAATTATTCTGAAATTTACATGGATTGAAGAAAAAAATGCACATAATTCATGTGTGGATGAGATTGAGACCTGAGGTGATGTTTTGGCTTGTTTTCTTTCAGATTGTTGAGATTTAATTGCATCAGATGTGCTTAAAATCCTTAAATTTAGCGCTTTCTTGTTATTTGCTGTATAAAAACTTGCCTGTGTTTCCTACCTGCAGCCTCTCCAGCTTCTGGATCTGTGGTGACGACACAGTCTTCTCCAGTCATCGCTAATGTTGTCTCACTGGCCAGCGCTCTGTCTCTGCGGAACAACGCTTCGACAAACTCTGCACAGAACGGTACAAACACACAGTTAATTAACTCTCAAATTCTGAGCGTATTTTGCTTTCATTGCTGCTCTGATTCTGTTTTTTTTCTGTCTCCACAGTTTCCATCGCTGACATTCAAACAAAAGTCGTTGGACATGTAAGTTTAGAAAAATCATCAGAGTGCTCCTACGTTTCTGCCAAGTTGTGTTACAAATAACCTGCTGTATCGTAATAATCTATAGATATCTGTTCTTGCTCCGTTTGATGTGTGATTTCTTGTTTTTGAAGATACTTTTTATGATTTCTCTGCCCTCCAGGCCAGTGTTCAGACAGTCCCCAAAGAACTGAAGAATAAATCGATGCTCTGCACTCCACTGGTCCACAACAAAGGAACCTCCTGTATAGTAGAAACTGCTGAAACTGAAGTACAAACAGGTAAAACACAAATATCACAATTTCAGATCATCAGCCGAGTACTTTTTTTGTGATATATTGACTTAGAAATTTCCTGTATTCCTGTGTTTAGCTTTTATTTTTGCAAAATATCAACCAACACCATCTTAGTTTATCAGAAAATGTCAATATCAGACCAGCACACATCTTTATTGATGGTTAAATCTGCACTCACTCGTGGGATTTTTCAGGAATTAATGCTGATTCTCTTTTCTTTTTCGTTTCTTTAAAGATAAAGTTGATCCTGAAGTCGTGGTCCTTCGCGTCCCGGTTCCGGTGCCAGTGCCGGTTTACGTGCCTGTACCTATGAACATGTACACGCAGCACACACCACAACCTGTTAGCCTGCCGTTACCAGTGAGTTAAACACATCCGTTAAAGCCAAATACGAAGCTTTTAAAATGCTCCCATTCTTTAAATATGCAGATTAGACGCTACAGCTGAAGAGTGGAATCATTTAAAGGGACAGGTATCTTCATAAAACCTCCTGTGGGTGGGTTACACTCCAACAATTAGATTTTGATTAAAGATTCTAGAGGTTTATTGTCACATGCAGAGAAAACTAGAAAACCCTCCTTAAAGCTGCTGTCCGGAGTTTCCGTTTGTTTTCAATTTATGTATCATTTTTTAACAAAGCTTAAATGTGTTAGTCTAGTTCGATACTATAATATAATGTTAGTATGACGCGATATGAAAATTTATTCTGAGCTCCGCCTTCCTCTCATAGAGCCCCATGTTATTCCAAAAAGCGTCGGTCGCTGCCGACCAATCAAGTTCGAGCTTCAGCTTTGTCATGCTGTCAATCAACGGTTACGCGCACAGCAAGCAAGCCCATGCAGAGGTGGGCGAGCTACGCACTACGCAACCGCGCGCACATTTGTTTTGCTTGTGGAGGAGAGAGCATCAGGGATCAGCAACTTCCAGAAAAGTTACCAATCCCACGGCTTGTCAGGCCAAGAGACTGCAGGACGTTTTTTGGCTCGGGGTGCTCGCGTCGCTCCCCAACCACAGCCTCCATAGCCCGCCTGACGGCTTCGTTTAGATGCCCGACCTCTAGAGGAAGATGTTGGGGTGTCTGGGACATACTCTTCGTCAGAGGAGTCATGCAATTCTGAACTCTAGATAGAAATAAATAAACAATGTAACACATATACACGCGTAAATGCACTAAGTTTGATAAACAACGTAATCGAGAGGGATACACGAGTGTAATCACATATTGAAACTTTACTAGTTCGTCCTAGCAGATTCATGTTATTTTGGTATTAGGACAAGTTAGACTCAATACAGCATTCTAACGTAATTCCTTTATTATTTACGAAATGTACTAAATGTAGAAGAGTGGAAAACAGCAAAACAGGCAAGATGCTGCAGCACTCCGGGCACTCCTCTCATGTACTGCGCGCGTGCACAAATAAAGGGGCGAAATCAGAGGGAGGGTGGGACCACCAGTGTTTTGGGAGACGCTGCGATTCAAACTCCGGACAGCAGCTTTAACCAGATAGGACACAGTCTATTAAAAAAAAAAAACTGCAGAAATTGTAAATAAACACACACCAAAGCATTATTGTAAACCATAATCTGAATAAAGTGTTTATGGCAGCGATTATACCCCTTTTCCTGAACCGTCGAGGCCTAGACTCCACTAGACCCTGAAAGTGTGCTGTGGTATTTGGACTCCACTAGACCCTGAAGGTGTTCTGTGGTATCTGGACTCCACTAGACCCTGAAGGTGTTCTGTGGTATTTGGACTCCACTAGACCCTGAAGGTGTTCTGTGGTATCTGGACTCCACTAGACCCTGAAGGTGTGCTGTGGTATCTGGACTCCACTAGACCCTGAAGGTGTGCTGTGGTATTTGGACTCCACTAGACCCTGAAGGTGTGCTGTGGTATCTGGACTCCACTAGACCCTGAAGGTGTTCTGTGGTATCTGGACTCCACTAGACCCTGAAAGTGTGCTGTGGTATCTGGACTCCACTAGACCCTGAAGGTGTTCTGTGGTATCTGGACTCCACTAGACCCTGAAAGTGTGCTGTGGTATCTGGACTCCAATAGACCCTGAAGATGTTCTGTGGTATCTGGCACCAAGATGTTAGCAGCAGATCCTTTAAGTCCTGGAGGTTTTGAGGTGAGGCCTCCATGGATTGGACTTGTTTGTCCAGAACATCCCACAGATGCTGGATTGGATTGAGATCTGGGGAGTTTGGAGGCCAAATCAACACCTCAAACTGGTTGTTGCTCCTCAAATCATTCCTGAACCATTTTTACATTGTGGAGAGAGGAAAGAGGCCATCATGGAATACTGTTTCCATGAAAGGGTGTTCATGGTCTGCATCAGTGCTTAGGTAGATGGTACGTGTCAAAATAACATCCATTTAATTGCGGGACCCAAGGTTTCCCCGCAGAACATTGGCTTGTCTTCTTCCCATAATGCATCCTGGTGCCATGTGTTCCCCAGGGAAGAGATGCACCCGGCCATCCACGTGAACTTTAAGTAATTTTGGACAGTTGTTTATGCATTTTGGACAAGTATTCGTCATTTTGGACTATTTTCAGATCAGCTTAGGTCATTTTGGATGGATTTGATCTCATAATTGACACATTTAAGGAATTTTTCAAAAGTTTTAGTCATTTGGAACATTTAGAAAATATTTTTGGTAAGATTTATGTCATTTTAGACTAATTTTGAGTCATACTGAGAACATTCTAGTCATTAAGGACACAGTTTGACTTTATTTTGGACACATTTGAGTCATTTTAGACTTTTTTCTGACATTTTTGATTAATGTTGGATAAACTCACGTCATTTTGACGGATTTCACCTAATTTCGTACACAATTTAGACAAAAGTTCATCATTTTGGACTGCTTTTGGGTAATAGTTAAAAAGATTTATGTCATTGTGGACGCATTGTGAGTCTAGTTTTGTGTATTTGCAAAGATGTGTGTAGCTGGAAGCAGAACAGTGCACACAAGGATGTGTTATTTTTGCACCTTCTTGCTTCTATTGGCACATTTTGGACTAATTTTGGGTCATTCTGGACAGGTTTTTTAATGCATTTTGGACAAGTATTAGGCATTTAGGACAGATTTTACCTCATTTTGGACACGTGTTGGACAAATTTTAAGAATGTAAAATAAGTTTTAGTCATTTTGGACTAGTTTGGGTTATGCTTGCTCATTTTCCTGCTTCTAACATTGACTTTGAGGACAAACTGTTCACTTCCTGCCTAATATATCCAACCCACTAACAGGAGCCATGACCACGAGATAATCAGTGTTATTCGTTGCACTTGTCAGTGTTCAGAATGTTATGCTGATTGGTGTGAGTGTGTGTATAAAGTTCAGTGAGATAGTCCAGTATATTACAGATATTCAGATTTTAAAACTGCAAATGGGTATTATCTGATTAAAAATGTGTTAACTTCCAGAACTGAAACATGAACACACGGCTTTATAATTCTTGTTTTATTTTGTTTTTATGTTTTTCTGGGAAGCAGATTGTTAAATTAGTCTTTTTCGATCTGTTTTTCACAGCTTCCTGTACCTGTATTTGTTCCTGCGATGTCAGACGGCTCAAAGAAAACAACAGCTGAAGAGACGAAGCAGCTTAAATCCACCGATGGAGATTTAAACCTCAGACCTGAGACTGAAACTGAACAAACGGAGAGAAATGAGAAAGAGGGCGACCAGAAGGACAGAGATGAGACAAAAGAGGGAGAAAGACAACAAAACCAGTCAGATGATGGTAAGAAATGTGTGAAATTACTTTAAATTAATAAAAGAATAATAATTTTGAGCGTTTTAATATGTGTGGGTGATGGTGTGGTTATTGTTCATTTTAATAATAATAAAAACTTTATTTATAAAGCGCTTTCCGTCAAAGTGCTGTACACAGAAATAAAAACAGATAAATAAAAACCAGATAAAAATAGAAACAATAAAAACAGAACAATAAAAAAGACATCAGTAAAACAAACAATTTAGGATTCATATGTAAGAGAAAACAAGTGGGTCTTCAGCTTAGTTTTAAATACATTAATGGACGATGCCTGCCTGATTTCGGCAGGCAGACTGTTCCACAATGTCTTGTTTTCTAGACGTGGCTGAAAGCGCACATACTTTTATTCTAACTAAACATCACTCCTGAATATTTGCGGCTCCTCTTCTCTAAGTAGCAGTTTGTCCTTAATCCATCCTCATCATTGATCAGATGATGACGGAGATGCAGATGATTATCCAACCACCTTCGACGACCAGGATGATCTTCAGTCGGGCGCCAACCCCAACCCGATCAGTCCGTCAGCTTCACCGTCACAACAAACTCCAGGGAAAGTCCAGAACAAGAGCAAGGTATCAGATCGGCTGCTTTGCAACCTTCAGCATTGTGTTGCTTTACTCTAACCTCGACTCTGTTCTCTTTTGGCAGAAGTCCAAGAACTCTAAAGAGGAAACGCCTCAGAGTGAAGCTCCAACGGTCACCACCAAGAAAAGGCACAAAGTGAACACTCGACATGGAGTCGAAGCCTGGAAGAGATGGATCCAGTGGAGAGAATCTCAAACCGACCTGGGACCTGTTTCCTGTAAGCTCTTCTCTCTTTATGCTCTTTTTCCACTTTGGCTGAAAGTAAACTCTGTTTGTTTTTCTTTGGAGGCCTAAAGTTTAATGAGAAAAATCACCACCTGAACTGAACAATTAAATTGTCTTCAGCCTGAATATGAGAGAAGAGAAAATTCTGCCGCTGCTTCCTTAGATTTCAGAGATCCTCGAGGAACTCTGTGGATGTTCAGAGGACGCTGCTTACTTGTTTGGTTCCTTAAAGAACCTTGAACTCATTTTAGAAAATACTTTTCTGCAACAGACTCCATTACAGTGATGGAAAAAGTTTTCAGACACCCTTATAGTTTTACACATTCTCAAATATTATCATGAATTACTTGTGAAAAGATCTTTTTTGTGTTTCAAGAGGTGTGGCTGCTTTTGACGGACACAAATAAATACAAATTATAGTTTTTTGTTTGTTTCCAACTAACAAAACTAAAATCTGCCAAAATGACCCGATACTCAAAATTTCTCATTTTTATGGAACCAATGAATTTTCAGTTTGTGATGTTTTTTTAGGATTTGTTTAGTATTATGGCTGTAATTGTACTAAAACAAACTGCTCTTGAAGACCTAAAGAGTGATTCTTAATGCAACACGCATGCAAATATATGGAGTGTCCCAAACTTTTTCCTCCACTGTAACTAGAAAGGCGATGCTGTAGAGTTATGTGTAGATATTTTTGCATTTACACTTTTTGGTCATATTATTTTATTGTAACTGCTACCATTAAGGTTCAAGGTTACTTTATTTATACCGATGGGTAGGTTTGTTTTGCAGAGAAAATGATTGCATTTGGTATTCTATGACAAAACACAAGACTACAAAAACGTGCTCACTGTTCCACCATTCACCAAGATAGCAGCAAGGACAGGTAGAAAGATAAGATGAAGTCAATAAGATCAAGACATATAAAAACAAAACACAATAAGAAAAACTTTAGGGATATAAAAGCAATCTCTGGAATAAAAAACAGGATAAGAACATAAAATTTAAAAGTCACAATAAAAAATAGAGCTAACAAATAGGGTAAATAAATAAAATAAAGTGCAATGTCACCTCTTCTTATTAAGCTCAGTGACGGCGACAGGAACAAAGCTGTTTTTACAACGTTTTGTCCTCCACCTTGGGACTGAAAACCTCTGTCCAGAGGGAAGAGGCTGAAATTCACATTGTAGAGGATGGGAGTCGTTAAGATTTGATAAAACCATCCTCTGTACCTCTTTACTGTGCAGGGAAACAATGTAGTATTTCAATGTTTATTTTATAATATAATACAATATATAAAATCTATTTTAGTATTGTCCATTAATGTTATGATAAAGGAATACCAAGGCCAACAGTCTTTTAATGCTTTTTTTATCACAATATAGAATTACTTTTAAAATCTATATTTACAGAACCTTTTTTATTTTGCTGGGGTGTGTTGTTGCTGCTTTGACGGGAATTTTACTTTTTCAAAACACAATAAATAAGTTATTATTTGAAGTTTGTCACAGGTCAGGATCTTTTTTGAATCAGGTATTTGGTAAATTGGGTTACAGCTTTTTTTTGGCATTAAATTGTTGACCTCCTCTGAACAATATTGAATATTTTAAGGCAAGTTTTAGAGACTAGTTTTGTGTATTTGGGCAATGAGGGATCCTGTCTGCCAACTGATTTACAGATTTGTGTGCTGAAAGTCGCTCCATTTTGCTCAGGAACATCTACAATATTTTTCTTAGTATGTGTCTTATAATAGAGGAACCCTAAAAACCACAAAATTATTCTTGGAACCTCTCTCAGAAGTTTGTTGAGTCACCTCTGCTGCAGTTGGTTCCTCAAGAAACCATGTTAAGTGGCGAATGATTAGGAACCCCAAAAAGCCCCTAGAAGGTTTTTTATTTCTTAGACTGTGTTTAATTGAATGATGCTTGCCCTAAATGTCGTCTTAAAGTCTTGCGATTCAAAACTTTGACCAGTCGGTGGCGCTACATTGCTTGAAGTGCAGAACTGTAAGAGTTCTTCCTCCAGTAATGTTCCACATCTCCACCAACGTTCATGGAAATCATCCTGCTAGTTTTTACAAATGGTAGTGAAAACGTGGCCTCAGAATCAAAGAGGTGCTACCAGACAACAACATCCGCTAAAACATCCTCTTTCCACCCGGTAGCTCATTCTGTGAGGCTGAGGACGGATATTCTTCGCTGCTCTGCGGTCGACCTGAGCGGCGGCCTCTATCGCTTCATCAAGGAGGTCAAACAACCAGACGGAGAACCGTACTCCCCTGACGGCCTCTTCTACCTCTGCCTCAGCATCCAAAAGGCAAGAAAACAAACAATGACACGCAAACACACACATACAGTATCTCTGAGGTGTTGATTAATGATAGTATTTTCACATGTATTTCCAGCATTTTATCTGATTGGACAACATTTTTGTCCACTTTGGGTAGTTTAATGTACTGGCAAATTACAAACTCTTTGGATTTTGATGCACCATCACATGATCAGAAAAACTGTTCATTTCCTGTATATTTTATATTGTTTTTGTTTGAAACATGTTGCAGAAAAGCTTGAAAAAACAACCAAATAGTTGGCATGTGCCAGAATGGGACTTGATATAAAGACCGTTTACAACCAAATAAATTGTCAGAAATGTGTCACATGTCTGTAACAGAAAGTGTTCCTACATAGTATGAAAAGTATTGAATGTGATTTAAACCATGTTTGGATGAGTCCAGAAAAGAGATGACCTGTTCATATCCAGGCTTCTAATTTCTGTGCTGACTTTAATTTGGACTCGAAATAATGTTGAAATTGATGAATGCAAAAATCAGCTGCAGGACGTTCGCTTTAAACTCTGTCTGCCTGAATCTCTGCTAACAAAGGCAAAGAATGCAAAATTAGCACGACAGTTAGAGCCACATTTATGGGAAAAATGAATAAACTAGAAATGAGAATTTTAACAAGTGGATTTTAAACCCGCTTGTTTACATCATAAAATACATTTATTTGTAGGTAAATGTCTAATATGACCTTAAAATCTACAGAGAAATATGGAAATTTCTGCCTGAACATGAAATGAAGAATGTGTCGCAACTGTGTCGTGTAACTGATAATTAGTGACATGTATGTTCAATCTCTCAGTTTTCAATAAATAGGATAAGACATGATAATCATTTGTTGATCCCACAGCAACAATGTTGCAACAGCAAAGAAGGAAGCGTAAATATGTAGGGAAATCAGTAGAAAAATACAAAATAAACAAGGAGTACACGATCAAAAGTTTGAGGTCATCCAGGCAACTTCATGTTTTCCATGAAAACTCACACTTCTATTCATGTGCTAATGTAACTACACAAGGGTTTTCTAATCATCAATGAGCCTTTCAACACCATTAGCTAACACAGTGTAGCATTAGAACACAGGAGTGATGGTTGCTGGAAATGTTCCTCTAGATTCTAGAAAAAAAATCATATTAAAGAGAATCTTCCAAATGTAAATAATATTGATAAAGCATGGGTTAGAATATGTTGATTTTCCTGCATCTCAGTGAAATATGACAGTTTATCTATGTGTTGTCTACTTAGAGCAACGCTGGTTGTAAATGCAGCTTTCTTTGTGTTTGTTCTCTGTAGCACCTGCTAGAAAACGGTCGGGGGGAAAACATATTCACTGATGCGATCTACAACAAGTTCTCCACAAAGATCACCAAACTCCTGAAGCATTTCCAGCCGTCAGTAGCGTCCGACGGTGAGTCGTCGTCCACTTGGTCGTCTTTTTAACGCCTCTTGCTGCTTTGTGCTCACCGGCTGCTTGTCGTCCTCTGCAGGTTCCATCGACTCCCCTGTGAAGGAGGAGTTTCTGTGGGACTGTAAGCAGGTGGGATCTTTTTCCCCCATGGTCCTCCTCAACACCATGCTCTTCTTCTGCTGCAAATACTTTGGCTTCACCACGGTGAAGGAGCACCGACAGCTATCCTTCGCACAAATCAATTCTTGCACCAGAACCAACCCAGACAAAACCACAACCGCCGTCCTGCATTTCTACCCGCCAACAGAGGCAGAATCAGGTACCAACATGGTCAACTATATACCAGTGCTTAATGCTTCCTAACCAGAGCTTTGTCTTTTAAGTTAACTGAGGTGCACAAGACAGCGTTACTCTGAGGTATTAACTGAATGTGTAGAACAGGAGATGGGCTAATGTCACATGAAGTTTGTTGTTGAAGTTGCTTATATCATGTGACCGAAGTCAAAGCATCAAGACGTGTGTCCTATGGTTGATTAATTGATTATTATCTGATCAGGCTGTTGATTATCAGTTAAGGAAATCCTTCCAGCTTTGTATCCCTACTGGCCACATACATGGTCCATTATTGCATTTCACTTTTGTTTTTTGTGTCCTAAGATGCAGACGGTGTTCCAGCCAAGAAGCGTAAGAAAGATGTGAGTTTCCTGGAGATGGAGGGGAACACAGAGAACCCTCTTCGCTGTCCGGTCAGACTCTATGAGTTCTACCTCTCCAAGATGTGAGTGTCTCTCACTTCCTGAGGTTTAAAAGAGCCCATAATCTGCTTTTTTCCCTTTCCTTAAGAGTGTTATAAGTCTGCTTTTGTGTTCATGTTAAAAGTCTGCAAACTTACAAAACCCAAAGTCCAGGGAAAAGAGATTTATTGTCTCTAACAGAAAACTGTGCTCCTCACCTGCCTGAGATGCCTTATTTGAAGTCCAGGCTTTGTTTCCGTTACTTATCTACATTATCATGTAACAAACTTGCAGAAAGCTTGACTAACTCGGCTCCTTTAACAAAGAATGAGCAGCTTGCTACTAATATTTTCCCACAAGAGCTTCTGCCTGAGCTGCATCCCTGTATTCATAGATCTATGGTTATGTAAAGAACTCATCATACAGAAAAAAATGGGCTGTTTTGGGTGATTTTGAATAATATTTTATTGATTTTAAGCATAGATTTTGTCATTTTTCACCACATAATTTCATCCTATAGATGAAAACAAAGAGACTGGGCTGTTGTATTGCTGCATACTTTGCTCATATCAGGATGTTTTGCACCAATTATGATATATTGCTCTGCTTTTTAACTCCAAATATACTATACTGTCTTCTGTAAATAGCAACACTACCTTTTCGACAGACTGAGGCCACTTAGAAATGTCCTTATTTTTGAAAGAAAAGCAATTTTTTTTAGTAAAGATACCATTAAATGAATCAATAAAGTTATATCTATCTATCTATCAGGACTTCTGTGTAGACATTGTTAATGTGGTAAATGACTATTTTAGCTGGAAACTCTACTGGAAACTCTCCAATGGAATATCTCCATAGAGGTACAGAGGAACATTTCCAGCAACCATCACTCCTGTGTTCTAATGCTACATTGTGTTAGCTAATGGTGTTGAAAGGCTCATTGATGATTAGAAAACCCTTGTTCAGTTATGTTAGCACATGGATAAAAGTGTGAGTTTTCATGGAACACATGAAGTTTACTGGATGACCCAAACGTTTGAACAGTAGTCTTTCTGCTCACCATTTGTAAATATCTATCTACTTGCACAGTAGCCAGGCATTATTTTAATACACTGTTGTACTATCCATTGCTTGTTTTTTTGTTTCTAAATGTCTTTGTCTTTTTTTGTCTTTCTACTATGCTTTGCATGTTTGGGTCTGAGAAAAATGTCATTTCAATCCTGTCTATGTACATATGGCAGAATTGACAATAATGCCGACTTTAACATAACCAAAAGTCAAATGTGATCAGTTCAAGGGCCGTTGGAAAGCTGGTAATCTAAGGATTGTTTCTATATTTACAATTTCTTTCTTTGATGAACGGTGTAATTTTAGCAACAATCTCACTGATTGTTTTTCTTGTAAACAAACTCGTCTGGTTCGGTGTTTTCTAAATATTTTATTATCAATAACGTTCCAGCAGCACAAGTTTCCAGCTATCAACATGGAGCCTGAAATGCAGAGATTTGTAACTACAGAACATGTCAAACATTTTGAAAGGCTGGATGATCACAAACATGTCGTACTGTTTACATGATGGCAGCCAGAATGTGCGAGTGACTCCAACAGTTGTTTCAGTCGTTCGCATGATGTTCTGTATATAGAACGAGCGTTTCCAACTCTACATTTATTTACCTGTTTTTTCTCCTTCCATGAAGCCCTGACTCGATGAGGCAGCGCAGCAATCTGTTCTACCTTCAGCCCAAAAACTGCTGTTACCCCAGCAGCCGTCTATGGTTCACGTCCAGCCCTCTGCAGGACTCTGTCATGGAGGCCATGATCGTACGAATCTTCGCCGTCCAAGAGCTCCGAAGACCGAAATAGAGAAGGTTCTGCAGACATCAGGTAAATTACCTTTAACAGATGTGACTGGTTTGAAATCAACTGATGCATCAGAGAAGGGAGCTGAAATAACTTCAATAATGTTTCCTGGATTAGCTGCAGTCTGCACCAATAACCACGACACAAAATGACCACAATGTTCAACTAGCAGATGACTGATGGTTCTCACAGAGGAACACGGTGAAAGTACTCAGGAATCACTCAGCACTATGTTAAATTTTCTGCTGGATCTCTAGCAGTAAAGCTCCCAATGAATGATGTCTTTATTGATGAAAAATTTGTAGAAACACTCAGAAAACAGTTAACCACAATTTAACCAACAAGGATAAAGACTGTGGGTCATTCTGTCTCAAATCTTTACATGTTGGGAGCAATTCTTTGCTCCACCATTTATCATGTGCCTGAGATTTCTATCACATAAAATATGAACTTTCATGAAGATATTTGTGAACTTTTACCTCTTTATTCTAAACACTTAGCCGTCGACCCACTCTGAGTAGTTTTTTTTTTGTTTGAACAACAATATTTCAGCAACTATTAAATATATAAACCTGAAATTTCCAGTGTTATTTTTCATCATGCCATTGATTCAGAATCTCTAATATTAAACAGGAAGATCAAACAGTCTGTGATTATGACTGAAAATATGGAGAAACATTAAAACCATCGTGCAAAGTTCTAACTTTGAACTCACACTAAGAGAAAGTTGATAAACCAGAAGTGAACTAGGGATATATTCTGAACCATACATAGCTGCATGACACAAACATATAAATAAAGTTTAATAATAATTTAGATCTTTGTTGTCTAGCTGGGTGCTTTTGAGTGCATTTTAACCCAAAGTATGACTAAAATACGGTGTCTTCCACATAATCCGACATCTAAATTATTTTTATTCTGAAATCATCCAGTTGATTTATTTTTATGTGAACTGTAGAGGTTCATATGAGGGGCCGTACAAGACTTAATTCATTCTCGTCCTCTCACACACATATATTTTCTCTCATACTCACATACATTCTCCTTTCACACACATATATTTTCCTTGCACACACATACATTCTTCTTTCACATACATATATTTTAATATTCACGCACACACACATTCTGCTTTCACATACATACATTTTCACTCATGCACACACATACATTCTCCTCTCACATGCATATATTGTCACACTTGCACGTACATACATTCTCCTTTCACATTCATACATTCTCCGAAATAAATAGACATATATGTATATGTACAAAGAAAATATATGCATGAAAGAGAAGAATGTATGTATGTAAGAGGAGAATGTAGGTGTGTGAGAGGAGAATGTATGTATGTGCGAGAGAGAATAGTGGAAAAGGAAGTAAGTATAGTGGAAAAGGAAGTCCATCGTTTTTTGCGCTGTGATTGGCTGAAAAGCTCAAGTGGGCGGTGATGTTCAGGTAACGGTTACCATGGCAGGTGCAGAGGAGTCCTGAGCGCTTCAGCAAGCCATTGGGGTTTTAAGAAACATTTTGTCATCCCCAGAAACGGTCACATATTATCGTCATCGCTTGAGCAGCAGGCGACAGGTTTATCTGCACCAAACTTTACTCACAGCACTGTGGAAAGTGAGATGAGACAACTTTTCAGACCTGCAAACTTCCAAGTCGCTGCAGCGGGACAAGCAGCGACTTGGAAGTTTGCAGCACTGTGGAAAGCGAGATGAGACAACTTTTCAGACCTGCAAACTTCCAAGTCGCTGCAGCGGGACAAGCAGCTAACGCTAACGCTACACAAGGCCGAACTGGAGGATTACGTGTAGCGTTAGCGTGATTCGAGGTGAATCTGCGTGCCGAGCCTGTCATGTCAGTCATCTGCTGTTCTCTTTTCTATCATGCATAATGTCTTATAAATATCATTATCTGACTTTTTCACGGACAGCGATTTGGGGGTTGAAATCGGCACTACTATTAAAAATAGCAAAACTTTTTATTCACGTGACCCTGTTCTAATAAAGCACAAACAGCAAACAAAACAAATGGCAGAACTAACAGCCAGCAAACTACAAGTAATTTTTTTACCTTCAAAAGTAGCGACAGACTATTACATAATAACAACCTAAACAAAACCCTGACGTATTTTCTACGTCTGTCAACACAGACACTGCACGTCAGTCACTTTAATGTTAGCGGACTCTGTTGAATGGCTAAGTTACATAACCACAAACAAATCTCACAATATCACAGGAAATCGAGTTTGTGGGTTTTTTTAATTCATGCCGAATTAAAGAGCTGCTCCTCACCATTCACGAGTGTTTGTTTCATATTCGACATCCTTAATTTTATCTTGTAAATTAGCGTCCGAAATTAAATGGGAACATTTGCAATGGAGTTCGTCAGCCGCTTCCACCACTGAACGCGGTAAACTAATTAATAGGAACTGGACTTCAAACAATTTAGACACGGCGTCTAAAAGCGTAAAAACTGCAATGTCTAAAGTGTGAGAGGAGACGGTGTATTTTTGGTTAAATTATACAATGTTCGTCGTCAAAGTCATTCATATAAACTGCCTGTAATGTGCAGCAAATAGTAGTTAACCGGCGCCAACTCTTCAGTGACCTTAACGGGTCCGTACCTCAAGTACAGATGCTACGGGTACGGGTCCGTACCCGTAGCATCAACCTTAAATCTGGTCATTTTTCATTTAGCTTGCAGTAAATATTGAGATTATACAAGGTTTGTTTCTGCAGATAATGTTGTTTTACTGCCGTAAATAAATGCTTAAGTTCAGTTGTGGCTGAAGCTCCCTGTTCTTCAGCCTCCAGTTCATTTAAAGTCAATCATTACTTCTCTCAGTCGTCTGTCCAGGAAACTCTGAACAAGTTGATGAAAGTTAATCTCTTAGTTTCCTTTGCTGACATGGTGAAACATTTAGAGAGAATATGAAAGAATATGTTTTCTACTTGTTCATTCCGGTCGTCTATCTTCACCAGGTCTCATCCTTTATCTCTGCATTTTTTTCTGCTCTTTTCCCAGCTCAATTTATCAGTGGAGAAATAATACAAATAATAAACTTCCCTCCATGGTGGATCCAGCCTTCTTCAGATTTTTGGACGTGGAACATCTTTGAAGAGATTGTAGGAAAAACTTCAGCCTGGTAGAAGAAATCACTGAGGATGTTTTTGTGATTTAGAGGAAGCAGCAAGTTTTCAGGTTAAAGTTTTATATCTGCCAGTCCATCAATGTGTCTTTAATCATCAGAGGATGTAAATTTGAGTCCATCAGTTTGACGCACCTTACCAGGTTCTTATTTGTTTTGGAACTTTCTGGGTTGGATCTCAGGACTGCATTGTAAGGACCTGTTAAGTGATGTCAAAGACCCTAAAGTCTGAGGTGAAAGTTCCAGCTGAGAAAGAAAGAAAACCCAAACCCTCATTTAGCGTCATTTCAGGAAGTGTTGAACTTATCGGCTGCACCGTGCTGTCTGGTTGTGTTTCTGTTTAAGAAAGAGGATAGAAAGATCTGCTGTTTGTGCTTTTTATCTGTTTCAGAACTTAAAGTGAGAAAACACAAAACTTTTTGGTCACACGTTGAGCACAAACCTATACAGGAAATCAGATTAATCTGTTTAACTAAACATGGTTTAGAGTTAAAGCAGAAAGACTCGCATGTTAAAGTGTTAAAGAAGCTTTTGAGGCTGAACTTTCTGGACAGGTTTAAACGTCGACAGTCTCACCTGTGAACATTTTTCAGAAAGCTTCTTTCTCCTTCTTCAGTGTTTGCAGAGAGTTCTGCTTACGCCAGTTATCAAAAGCTGATTTCAATGAAAAAGAGTCGGAAGGATGTTATAAACAGAACAAGAATGAGATTTGTTGATTTCATTGGATTATTATTTTTTTTTACATTTTTATAAAAGTTTCACAAAGTAAATAAAGTTTGACATGTTAAGGTGAGCTGGCTGTTGTGAATTTCTTTTGTCCAAGAAACTACAAACGTCGATGATGGAACTGTGATGTTTACATCGGTGGAAAACTTTTCTCTGAGTGCCTCCCGTGAGCTCAATAACTAATACAGAACAAATGTAAAACCAGCAGAAGTCTTAATGACCAAACCAAGTCATTGAGAGAAAGTAGCTGTTTACATTTTTTGCAATGTCTTTGTCTCTTAATTTTTGACTGAATTATATATATTGTGTGTGTATATATATATGTATATATATATATATATATATACAGTGCCTTGTGAAAGTATTCGGCCCCCTTGAACTTTTCAACCTTTCGCCACATTTCAGGCTTCAAACATAAAGATATAAAATTTTATTTTTTTGTCAAGAATCAACAACAAGTGGGACACAATCGTGAAGTGGAACGAAATTTATTGGATGTTCTAAACTTTAACAAATAAAAACCTGAAAAGTGGGGCGTGCAATATTATTCGGCCCCCTTGCATTAATACTTTGTAGCGCCACCTTTTGCTGCAATTACAGCTGCAAGTCGCTTGGGGTATGTCTCTATCAGTTTTGCACATGGAGAGACTGAAATTCTTGTCCATTCTTCCTTGCAAAACAGCTCGAGCTCAGTGAGGTTGGATGGAGAGCGTTTGTGAACAGCAGTCTTCAGCTCTGCCCACAGATTCTCGATTGGATTCAGGTCTGGACTTTGACTTGGCCATTCTAACACCTGGATACGTTTATTTGTAAACCATTCCATTGTAGATTTGGCTTTATGTTTTGGATCATTTTCCTGTTGGAAGATAAATCTCCGTCCCAGTCTCAGGTCTTTTCCAGACTCCAACAGGTTTTCTTCCAGAATGCTCCTGTATTTGGCTCCATTCATCTTTCCATCAATTTTAACCATCCTCCCTGTCCCTGCTGAAGAAAAGCAGGCCCAAACCATGAGGCTGCCACCACCATGTTTGACAGTGGGGATGGTGTGTTCAGGGTGATGAGCTGTGTTGCTTTTACGCCAAACATATCGTTTTGCATTGTGGCCAAAAAGTTGGATTTTGGTTTCATCTGACCAGAGCACCTTCTTCCACATGTTTGGTGTGTCTCCCAGGTGGCTTGTGGCAAACTTTAAACGAGACTTTTTATGGATATCTTTGAGAAATGGCTTTCTTCTTGCCACTCTTCCATAAAGGCCAGATTTGTGCAGTGTACGACTGATTGTTGTCCTATGGACAGACTCTCCCACCTCAGCTGTAGATCTCTGCAGTTCATCCAGAGTGATCATGGGCCTCTTGGCTGCATCTCTGATCAGTCTTCTCCTTGTTGGAGGTGAAAGTTTAGAGGGACGGCCGGGTCTTGGTAGATTTGCAGTGGTCTGATACTCCTTCCATTTCAATATGATTGCTTGCACAGTGCTCCTTGAGATGTTTAAAGCTTGGGAAATCTTTTTGTATCCAAATCCGGCTTTAAACTTCTCCACAACAGTATCTCGGACCTGCCTGGTGTGTTCCTTGGTCTTCATGATGCTCTCTGCACTTTAAACAGAACCCTGAGGCTATTACAGAGCAGGTGCATTTATACGGAGACTTGATTACACACAGGTGGATTCTATTTATCATCATCAGTCATTTAGGACAACATTGGATCATTCAGAGATCCTCACTGAACTTCTGGAGTGAGTTTGCTGCACTGAAAGTAAAGGGGCCGAATAATATTGCACACCCCACTTTTCAGTTTTTTATTTGTTAAAAAAGTATAAAATATCCAATAAATTTCATTCCACTTCACGATTGTGTCCCACTTGTTGTTGATTCTTGACAAAAAATTAAAATTTTATATCTTTATGTTTGAAGCCTGAAATGTGGCGAAAGGTTGAAAAGTTCAAGGGGGCCGAATACTTTCACAAGGCACTGTATATATATATATATATATATATATATATATATATATATATATATATATACACACACACACACACAGTGGTATGCAAAAGTTTGGGCACCCCTCATAATTTTTAAGATTTTCCTTTATAAATCACTGGTTGTTCAGATCAGCAATTTCAGTTAAATATATCATATAGCAGACAAACACAGTGATATATGAGAAGTGAAATGAAGTTTATAGGATTTACAGAAAGTTTTCAATAATTATTTAAACAAAAGTAGCCAGGTGCATAAATTTGGGCACTCCAACAGAAGAATTACATCAATATTTAGTAGATCCTCCTTTTGCAGAAATAACCTCTAAATGCTTCCTATAGCTTCCAATGAGGGTCTGGATTCTTGTTGAAGATAGACTGCTCAAAAAAATTAAAGGAACACATTTTAATCTAAGTATTGCATCAAATCAGTGAAACATGTGGGATACTGATCTGGTCAAGTAAGTAACAGAGGAGGTTTTTAGTCAGTTTCAGCTGCTTTGGTGTTCATAAAATTAACAAGAGATGCACTAGAGGGATAACAATGAGACAACCCGCAAAACAGGAATGAGTTTACAGGTGAAGGCCACTGACATTTTATTCCTTCCTAATTTAAATCTGACCCCTGCCCTGACCCCTGACCCTAAAAGTGTAACCTTAGCCCTGACAAATCTCTACTGGTAGAATTGGAGTTTCTCCTGGTAGAGACTGCAATCACAATCTCTACTGGTAGAGACTCCAATTCTACCAAATCGCAGTCTCTACCCTGACATATATATATTCACAGTGAAAATTCTAATGTCCTCATTTTCAACATTTTTGGGAAATCTTTCAACATTTTTTAGTGTAAAAAAACAAAACAAATGAATGTTCTTAAAGAAAATATTAGAAGTTTTATTGATATATATGTAATTACTTTTAGATATTTTTAAGATTATTTTTGAAGGGTTTACTCATTTGTTGAAAATATTTCCAAGAATTTTCTTGCCAAATTTGAGGGATTTTTTTCCAAATAAAACTTTTAAGGGAAACTTTTAAGGAATTATTGGAATTTTATTCCTGAAGGTTTTGCAAATTTTAATTTTTTTAATCATTATTTGTATTGTTGTCATTATTATTGGTATTATAAATATTCACATAAAACCCATTACCAACTAGAAATATGCACAAAATAAGTATAAAGCAATATGAACCCTGTAACTGCTCCCAAAGTTTTACTTCTGGTACAGATAAGCCACGCTCCAACTGATGTTACACCAGTATTTATTCTTCTCTTTGCCACAGCAAATCTTCTCTTCACCAGCAAACACCGTGAAAAACTAAGAGAAAATAATGATACAGACATGAGGATTTTGTCAACACAAATAAAAACACAAACTTAAACAAAACATCAGTACAAAATACAATTACATTCACATACCGTGTGTGCCTTCTGACCAGAAATTCAGGAGCTGTTGAGGTCTTTCAATGTCTTATTATTTCCAGTGAAAAAGCATCCTTTTTACTGTGTCTCTGCTATACCAGTAGCTCCTGCTAGCTGAGTTTTTTCTAGGTGATCATGTGAACACCACATGCTGTTTACTAAGTGCAATTAACCACTAAGCGCCAAGAACACTCCAGAGAATACACATACATTTCAAAACCAATGTTTTCTCTGTAATAACATAAAAATCTTTACAAAGAAACAGAATACCGTATTTTCATGACTATAAGGCGCACATAAAAGTCTTAGATTTTCTTCAAATTGTGCGGCGCGCCCTATGGTGCAGTGCGTCCTGTGTGTGTTGTTGTTGTTGTAAGGCGGACGTAGACCAGGTGTTTTTTTCCACGCATCACCGTCGCTGTTGATCTGTGACTCTAGGCGTGCCCATCTCACAGCCGATGTGAAAAAAACAAGTGAAGCAAATGAACTCTGAGCTTGCTGTCATTCCGGGAGGCCTGACAAAGGAACTCCAACCGCTGGACATCGGTGTGAACCGGCCGTTCAAAGTAAGGCTGCGAGCGGCGTGGGAGCGATGGATGACCGATGGGGACCACAGTTTCACTAAGAGTGGAAGGCAGCGCCGGGCGAGTTACGCCACAATTTGCGAATGGATTGTAAATGCTTGGGCTAACGTGTCTGCTGGCACTGTTGTTCGAGCTTTCGCAAAAGCTGGCATCATTTCCGAGGAGCCGCACGGCACGGAAAGTGACTCTGACAGTGAAGAAAGTGAGCCTGGCATGTTTGATGGAGGTTTAGCGCAGCGGTTCAATTCAGAAACAGAGGATGAGGACTTCCATGGGTTTGATTGATGATGATTACCGGTAAAAAAAAAATGTGAATACCAAACTCAGTTTTGCTCCCGCTCTATTTTTAAATACGCACACTTGTGTGCTTGTTTTATCCGTGTGTTTTACCATGCCCGCGCCTATTGATGATTAAAAAAATGTTAGTACTTTGTAATCAATACTTAAATAAAGCACAACCAAACTCAGTTTTGCTACCGCTCTATTTTTAAATACGCACACTTGTATGCTTGTGTGTGTGTTGTGGTTGTAAGGCCGGACACCATGAGAACGTTAAAGGGGGAAGTGTGGGCGTGGATTGTATATAAAACCCTCGCCATATAATCAGGTGCGCCTTATGTGTGTGTTAAATACAGTAATGGCACACATAACTGAGACTGCGCCTTTTGGTCGTGAAAATACGGTACTGTGCGACAGCTACAAACTCTATTTAATAAATACTCCCCTAACTAATTTAAATAATTATTTACATAACTGGAAACCACAGCTCCCCTCTACCCATTTCCCACATGGTACCTTCCTCCCAGAACTAACAAAAGATGCGAATCTTGTGGAAACTGTATTGCCCCGACATACTGAGAGGAAGAGGACAGTTAGAGGTAAGTTTGCAACCAGTACACCAAGAAAATAACACTAAATTTACACAGTTTGCTTGAACTAGGTCACCTTGCTTCTTTCCACCACACCATCTACTGTCATGAATCCCCTGCTGCTCATCTTTGCTCATTTTTGATATGTTGAATGTTAACAAGCTGAGTGAGCTATGATGCAGGTTCTTAATTACAATAGTTTGTGTAATTGCTGAGTTCTTTTGTTCTTTTCTCTGAACAAAAGAACTCAAAACTATTAAATTGAAGGTGGCTGGGCGTGGGGCATTCTGTGAATTAAGGTGGAATGACCCTACTGTGATCGTGAAACTATCTGAACTAAATTTTAGACACATTCTGATGCATTCTGGTAATTTTTTCCTGGTTTCTCACAAATACTTCTGTGAGGAACTTAGCAGGATTCATCGAACCAACACTTCAGGTCAGGATCTCCAGTTTTCTCCCCCATCCTCACACAGTCCTCTCCTTGAACATCTTCCCATATCCAGTTGTCTGGTTGGAAGCGACCCCAAAAGCTAGCAAGAGATGAAGAACAGGTTCGATAAAACCCGATGACTTTGATTCTGGAGATGGATCAATATGTTTTGACAAGAAACAAACCTTTCCTCCAGCGGTGAGCCGTCCACCCACAACCACTGGCCTTCTTCTTCTGAGCGTCAGACCGATCCACAACTTGTCAGTGTCGTCAATCATTACAATCAGTCGTCTGTCCAGGAAACTCTGAACAAGTTGATGAAAGTTAATCTCTGATAGTTTTCTGTTCTGACATGGTGAAACATTCACAGAAAATATGAAAGAATTTGTTTTCTACTTGTTCATTCCGGTCGTCTATCTTCACCAGGTCTCATCCTTTATCTCTGAATTTTCTTCTGCTCTTTTCCCAGCTCAATTTCTCAGTGGACAAATAATACAAATAATACACTTCCCTCCATGGTGGCTCCAGCATCCATCTTCACTACCGTTCAAAAGTTTGGGTTCACTTAGAAATGTCCTTGTATTTGAAAGAAAAGCATTTTTTTCAGTGAAGATAACATTAAATTAATCAGAAATCCTGTCTAGACATGGTGTCTGTTTTTCCCTACATTTTGCAGGACAAGTGAAGTTCTCCTTGTAAATTCCTTAATACTTGTAATTTTTTTTTTTGCACACATCAAGTTAAAGCGTCCACAACTTTTATCACCACCATCATATAAAGACGAGTCATGAAAAAACTTTATTACATGAGGTTTAAATCTGGTCATTTTTCGTTTAGCTTTCAGTAAATATTGAGATTATACAAGGTTTGTTTCTGCAGATAATGTTGTTTTACTGCAGTAAATAAATGCTGAAGTTCAGTTGTGACTGAAGCTCCCTGTTCTTCAGCCTCCAGTTCATTTAAAGTTCCTACCTTCAGTGTCTCTCTGTGGTCGGATCATTGTGTCCAGACTTCACCCTTCAGTTGATCAAACTGTCTCTGCAACATAAAAATATGTCATCTGCAAGCATTCATCATGTAAAACAGCTGTTTGTGGTATTTTTTGTTATTTCTGGAACATTTGGTCGACAGAAAAGCGTCCAAACTTGCCGTAGATGTTTCGTCTCTTCAGGCGTCTCAGGAAGAAATGATGATCAACGCTTTTATGTTTCATAGCTTTTTGTAAAAAAAGAAAAAGAAAAAAGAAAAACACCTTCCTGTTGACTTCAAAGGATGAGGAGGAGGCTTTATCTACAGTCTGTTTTTTGTTTCTTTTCTGAGTCAAACTAGTAATTTATATTCTGTAACAGTGAGCTCATAGATTATATGTTGGTCCATTTTTATGTATTTATTGAAAGCTTGAATTCATTTAATAGATAATTAATGCTCAGAAACAGTCTGACATGATCATTTTGTTCCAACTAATTATTATGGTTTAATGCACAGATTAGATGACTGTAATTGATAACAGATGTTTTGAGTGAACTGGGAGACTTTTATTATTAATTTTGTCTCAGTCTGTCCACAGATGGAGGTTCAGCAGTTCACTTTAAGGTGCAGTGTTCAGGATTTAGTGCCATCTAGTGGTGAGATGGTAGATTACAACCATCTGAAGACCTCTCAGCTCACCCTCCTCTTCCAAACACGTAGAAGCTGGTGTTTGGTTTGTCCTCTCTGGGCTCCTGTAGAAACATGGTGGTTGATCATGTCATTAGCTGCTCCTTCTGTAATTATAAAGAACTCATTCTGAGCTCATAAAAACACAACTATTGTTATTTTGAAGTGATTTTAAACCAATGAAACCACAATTCTGAATATTATGTTCCGTTTCTGTCAATAGATTCTTGTAAATCCGACACACTGGACCTTTAAATACAGCAGATAAAAAGAAGTCGCAGACAGACAGAGTTCAGCAAGAAGAGTTTTATTTTGTCTTTGAAGAAGTCTGCAGGGAATCTTTAAATGTTTGTGACTTTAGCTTTATTAAAACAGCATCGCTCCACCTTCTGTATCCTGTACTCAGATTGTTTCTAAACCTGAAGTGAACTTTAGACACAAACATATGAACGCTGGCCCTTTTTTTCTGGTTTCTCACAAATACTTCTGTGAGGAACTTTGCACGAGTGGTCAAACCAACACTTCAGGTCATGAGCTCCAACTTTCTCCCCCATCCTCACACAATCCTGTCCATCAGGATCTTTTTCTTTCCAGTTGTCTGGCTCCTTGTAGCTCCAAAACTTCAACCTAACAGAAGAAGAACAGATTCAGTAAATCTTGGTGGTTTTGATTTTGGAAATGGACCAGAATGTTTTGATGAGAATCAAACCTTTCATCCAGCAGTGAGCCGTCCACCCACAACCATCTGCCTTCTTCTTTTGTGTCGGTCAGGCCGATCCAGAACCTGTCCTCAGCTTTTTCCATTACGTCTCTCAGTCGTCTCTCCAGGAAAGTCTGAACAGGAAAGTTGATGAAAGTTGTGAGACTTTTCCAGGCTGAGATGATGAAACATAAAGTTGTGATAATATACATGAGAATGCAGCAGAGTTTCTACCTGCTCATCCCTGCTGTCTATCTTCACCAGATCTCCTCCTTGACTTTGGCAGAAACATCTGCTCTCTTCCCAGGATGATTTATTGGTGGTGAAGTTATAACACTTTCCTCCATGATGCTCCCAGCCTGCTTCACATTTTGGACATGGCTCATCTTTGAATAGATTACAGAACAAACTGTTGATGTTTGTGTGATTTGGAGGCATCAGGAGGCTTCTTCTGTGCAGCAGTTACAGTTTAACTTAAAGCATCAGTCAGTTATTCAGTCATCATTATTAGAAGACACTAATTTAAGACAAATCCATGACTTACATGATCCCACTGTAGGAGGTGGTGGACATGTGGGCTGCACAGTGCTGCTTGGTTTGGTTTCTGCTATGATTGAAATTAAAACATCTGATCAGTCATTTCTCATCAAAAAACTTGAGAAGAATCATGAAGGAAGGTTGAATGTTAACATCAGCTGTGTGTCATTAAACTGAATCACTCTGAAGAAAGTCAGAAACAATCCAAGTTTGTCAAATATTGCAGCTTGTTGTTTTAAATCCTCACCTGACAGAGTTTGATTTCCAGTTTCACACTTCATTTCGAGACTGATGTTGTTAAACGCTGACAGAAAAATGATGAAACAGAAAAGACACAAATCTGTCAGTCACAGATTCTGTCTCACTAAAATGGGATCAACAAAGATTTTCTGAATTGCATCAGATTTTACAACACCTCTGAATAAGTAAAACACATCAGTTGGAATAAATCATCAAAGCGTTTACGTTGAAGCATCTCTTCCAATAAGTCAATAAATTCAGTAGGTATGACACGTAACTGTTCAGTCTGTTTCTCCAGGAACACAGTGAGGTTAGAAAACTAAAGACACCTACATATTTTTATAAGAAACTCTGGTTATCCTATATTTGGAAAACTGATTGTAAACTCCAGAGCTGTTCTACTTGATCAGACTATCTATCAATATTTTTGTTTTTGTGGAGCATGGTGGTGGCAGCATCATGCTCTAGAACCGCTGCTCAGCACCACTGAGATTAATCAGAATGGAGGAAAGGATGCAGCCAAACACTCAGAGGTCCAGAGTACAGAGACCTGAGACTGGAGCCATGGTTCACCTTGTTTTTAGGTAAAAGTACATGAATGAATGCGTAGAAACTCACAGAGACGGTAAATAACAATGAGCGCAGCAGCCAGCAGAGCCGAGAGAAGCAGCAGAATCACTCTTTCTGATGTCAACTTTGATGCTGTGTTGGATCTGACAGGACGAGACTCAGCAGCTTCATCTGACCAACATTTAGAGGAGAAACACATGAACAGCTGTATGTTAAAGCAGATAGCACAACATCATGTCAACAGAACAGGAGAAACCCACATGAATCACACTTTATCTGTAGTTTTAGCAGCAATTCTGGATTTTAAATGTTGATATCCTGTACTGTCACACTGCTGATTTCACCTGATAATAACTGGTAGTGTCGTTGTGGGAAGATACAGGAGAATTTAGGTGTTATTGTCCACTTATAGCCAATAAACAGTTTGTCATTGTGGGAATTAGACCAACAGGAAACATCACATCCAGTGGTTCAGATACCGACGTGTTTAAACATCTTCTGTTCTCACGGTCAGTTCCTCTTTTTTCTGCTTTGGTCTTATTTCAAACACATAGCTGAAGGATTTTCTTTCTTTCTTTCTTTCTTTCTTTCTTTCTTTCTTTCTTTCTTTCTTTCTTTCTTTCTTTCTTTCTTGTTCATTATTTCTCATCATAAAACATGTTTCTCTGCAAAACAACAATCCTGAATCTACTTTCATAAATGCGGTTTAAGTCTGTTGATTTTCCATTTAGCCAGCAGTAAATATTATATATTGACATGACACAACATTGAATGAGGACTTTTTTCTGCAGATAATGTTGTTTTACTGCAGTAAATAAATGTTGAAGTTCAGTTGTGACTGAAGCTCCCTGTTCTTCAGCCTCCAGTTCATTTAAAGTTCCTACCTTCAGTGTCTCTCTGTGGTCGGATCATTGTGTCCAGACTTCACCCTTCAGTTGATCAAACTGTCTCTGCAACACAAAATCATATATACCTCATATGTTAATCTTCAAAAACACCTGCTTGTAGTATTTTTAGTCGTTTCTGAAATATTAAGTCGACAGAAAAGCATCGAGGCTCACCGTAGATGTTTCCTCACTCGTCTCTTCGGTCGTTTCATGAAGAAATACTGTTTGACACCTTTCTATTAAAAAAAAAGAAACTTCCTGTTAAGTGTAAAGGATGAGGAGGAGGCTTCATCTACAGACTGTTCCTCTTTCTTTTCTTTATCCGAGACAAACGAGTCATTTCTGTTCTGTAACGGTGAGGTCACAGAAGATGGTCAGTTTGTTGTCTGTTAGTTTATGATGTGATATGATACGATATGCTAAAATAAGCCATTTATAATCCCACACTGGGGAAATTTGCATTGTTACAACTGCCAGGGGGAATAGTGTAAACATTTAAGAAACAACAGCAGCGATGTAAAAACATAAGCACTAATTGAGATTGTGAAAAGAGCGCTTTGATGTAGTGAGTAGTGGCAAGACACCAGGTGTGGACCAGATGACCCTGAGATGCTGAAGTCTTTGATTTTGATTTGATTTTATTTATTTTCACACACAAAGTTAAACAAACAATTCGCATTTCTTACATTAAAAGTGTGAAGGAGGGTTGCCAAAAAACCCTCAAGGGGTTTGAGAGAAGACAACCTCCAAAAAAAAAAAAGAAAAAAAGAAAAACCTTCTCAGGTAGACAATTATATAAATATGTTAAAATGTATCAAATAACATGCCAACAGTTCATAAAGTTATACACAGGGTAAATATTACCTCTTTAAAACATATTGACCAAAGACAAACCAGGTGTTAGTAGGATATCCCATATGGAAAATTACTCTTTTTCTAAAGCAGTTCTTTAAAAGCTGCTTTAAATTTAGTTTGTGAAAGGACTCTGACCCAGGTTGGTCATGGATTCCATATTTTGGATCCTCTGTATGGAATACTAAATACAGAGAGATTTATTCGACCAAAAGGAGCTCTAATAAGTGTGCTGCTACGAGTTGGATAATAATGACATTCGTTATTAAAATGATAAATAGAATTTAGATGTTGGGGTAGTAGTTTGTTTACAGAACTATAAACAAACCGACCAATTTGGACATTATTGACTTGGTAGACACTCAGAACACCTGCTTTAGCGAACAGGGGCTGAGATGGATGTCTGCGATCTACACAAAATATTATTCTCAAAATTCGTTTCTGGAGACGATAAATAGGCTGAAGTTTGGTTTCATGGGTACTAGCCCAAGATATATTACAGTAATTTATATGTGGATATATCATTGCATAATATAGCATTGTTGCCACTCTTGAATTAATGAGGTAACGGATTTTTCCTAGTATTCCGACAGCTTTGGCGATTTTTGAAGTAAGAAAACTCAGATGTGGTTTCCAGCTAAGGGATTCATCAACTATAACTCCAAGAAAACGAGCAGAGGAAACATTCTGGATGGGTATATTATCAATTTGGATTTTCAAAGAAGATTTAAAAGTATTGGGCTGTATTCCAAAAAATATAAAGTTAGTTTTTTTAATATTGAGTGACAATTTATTTGACATGAACCAAGAAGATAACTTGTCAAGTTCTTCATTCATTACTTGTACCAGAGTGTTAGGATCCTTATGGGAATAAAATACACAGGTGTCATCTGCAAATAAGATTTCAGAGAGTTTATCAGAAACACTGGGGGAGATCATTAATATATAACAAAAATAACAAAGGACCCAAAATTGAACCTTGAGGTAATCCACGCTGAAGAGGCAGAAGAGGAGATTCTACCCCTTTGTAAGAAACCGTTTAGTATCTGTCTGTTAGATAATTAGAAAACCACTGTAATGATCCATGCTTTATGCCAAGAAATGAAAGCTTGTCCAAAAGAATCGCATGATTGACTGTGTCGAACGCTTTAGACAAATCCAGAAAAACACAGATGGTATTTTCTTTTTGGTCTCTTGCTTTATATATTCCGGTCAGTAGTTGATCAAGTGCCATATAGGCAGAATGTTTCTTCCTAAAACCATACTGATGTGGAAATAAAATATTGTGCTCATCAAGATATTTAATCAATCTACTATAGACAATCTTTTCAAGAACTTTTGAAATAGTAGGTAAAACAGAGATTGGTCTATAGTGATTAAAAACAGCAGGATCATCCTCTTTATGAACCGGAGTGATTTTTGCTCTCTTTAGTTCAATAGGAACAACACCATTGATTAGGGAAACATTAAAGATATGAACAAGAGGTTTGATGATATCGGGGCATATGGATTTTAGCAATTTACTATCAATATTATCATACCCTGGAGAGCTGTCCTTTAGACCTAGTAAAATATCTCTAACCTCTTCCTCAGTAACTGGTAAAAGTTTAAATTCTTCAGTAATTGAGCAACCCATATAGTCCAATGGTTTGTGCTGGCAAAATGGGATCTTAGAAGCTAAAGATGGACCAACTTCTGACAAAAAGGAGTTGAATTTAGAAGCAATTTCGTTGGCATCTGTGACAGTACTATCATCATTCATTTTAAATTCATTTGGCATCTGCTTTTTAGAGTAATTTTTATTAAGAATGGAATTAATTGTTTTCCACATGCCAAACGCATTGTTTCTGTACTGGACTAGCTTTGTATTATAATAATGAACTTTTGCTCCTCTCAAAATATGGTTTAATTTGTTCTTATATTTTTTGAATTCACTAAAATTGAATGGTGTAGGATTTGAAACATACTTTTTAAATAACTTATTTTTAGTCTTTAAAGATTTAATAATAGCTGGGGTAATCCATGGTTTAGATTGCTTAAATTTAGGAGTCACAGATTGAAGAGGAAAACATAAATGAAATACATCAACAAGTTTCCTTGTAAACATTGTGAAAGCTCTCTGTGTGTCATCTACTTCAATAATGTCACTCCATTGCAAAAGGTTGACAGCCTTAATAAATTTGTTTCTGTTTGCATCAGTAAAATGTCTTTTACATTTAGTATTTTGCAGAGGCACTCTCTGTTTAGTGTCAGAAAGAATTACTAAGAAAATAGGACAGTGGTCAGCCACATGTATACACAGGACACCAGATTTGGTCCTCTTATCCAAGACATTTGTGAAGATGTTAGCAATTTGAGTTGCTGATTTAGCTGTCACTCTGGTGGGAACATCATAGGATGAAAACTGTGGGAATACATGGTATCAATGAATTCCTTACTTGTTAAATCTATCTCACAGTTTCCGATGTTTATATTAAGGTCCCCCATCATGTAACAGTTTTTCCCTTCTGTGGATATGATCTCCAGAGCCTTGGACATACTTGACTCAAAAGTGTTACAATCAGGTGGTTTGTAAATGCAAAGGATTATCTCTTGCTTAGTTTCAATGGCTACTACTTCAGCAGAGGTTTTAAATAAATGTTGGATGTTGTTGGACTGTCTTGGTTGACACGTGTCTACAGTGTTGTGTGGATATCAGGGTTAGTGCCTGCATAGTAGCAGACAAGGTGGTGGGTCCCATTTTTAAAAGCAAGACTGGATGGTGTGTCCCAGTTATCAAGGTGTCACACTTCTCAGCCTCTCTGGGAAAGTCTACTCCATGGTGCTATAAGGAAGAAACAAATATTCTGCAAACATTCATGTTCAGAAACACCTTTTTGTAGAATTTTTACTTATTTCTGAAATATTATATCACCAGAAAAGCATTGAGGCTCACTGTAGATGTTCCCTCACTCGTCTCTTCAGGCATTTCAGCGAGAAATAAGGAGCAACACATCAATGTTTCACAGCTTTCCATAAAACACAAACCTTCCTGTTGAGTTTAAAGGATGAGGAGGAGATTTTATCTGCTGTCTGGCTCTGCTTTTATCTTAACCTGAAACAAAGTGATCATTTATATTCTGTAACAGTGAGGTCACAGATTATATGTTAGTCAGTTTTTATCCAGTTTATTCAAAGCTTTATTTCATTTTATAGATAGTTTTCCCCATTGAATAATTTATCTATGTGTACAGTATAGTGCTAATTAAAAGTATTAAGCATGTGATTTGTACTTGACACCTTCATTTTTCAAGAAACTGCTCTTTAAGCCCAATTCCACTTAAAAATGTGAATTTATTGATGTCTTTTTTTCACATTCAGGCTGTTTTCTCACTTTAAATTTGAGTTCAACATGATAATTTTGTCAAAGCAGAACAACTAATCATGGTTTAATATGCAGCTTAGATGAGTGTGATTGATAACAGATGTTTTGACTGAATTAGGAGACTTTATTATTAGTCTTAGGTTCAGCAGTTCAATCTAAGATGCATTGTTCAGGATTTAGTGCCATCTAGTGGTGAGATGGTAGATTACAACCATCTGAAGACCTCTCAGCTCACCCTCCTCTTCCAAACACGTAGAAGCTGGTGTTTGGTTTGTCCTCTCTGGGCTCCTGTAGAAACAAGGTGGTTCTTCATGTCATGAGCTGCTCCTTCTGGAAATATAAAGAACTCATTCTGACCTCATAAAAACACAACTATTGTTATTTTGAAGTGATTTTAAACCAATGAAACCACAATTCTGAATATTATGTTCCATTTCTGTCAATAGATCCTTGTAAATCCGACACACTGGACCTTTAAATACAGCAGATAAAAAGAAGTCTCAGACAGACAGAGTTCAGCAAGAAGAGTTTTATTTTGTCTTTGAAGAAGTCTGCAGGGAATCTTTAAATGTTTGTGACTTTAGCTTTATTAAAACAGCATCGCTCCACCTTCTGTATCCTGTACTCAGATTGTTTCTAAACCTGAAGTGGACTTTAGACACAAACATATGAACGCTGGCCAGTTTTTTCTGGTTTCTCACAAATACTTCTGTGAGGATTTTTGCACGAGTGGTCAAACCAACACTTCAGGTCATGAGCTCCAACTTTCTCCCCCATTCTCGCACAATCCTCTCCATCAGGATCTTCTTCTTTCCAGTTGTCTGGCTCCCCGGAGCTCCAAAACTTCAACCTAACAGAAGAAGAACAGATTCAATAAATCTCGGTGGTTTTGATTTTGGAAATGGACCAGAATGTTTTGATGAGAATCAAACCTTTCAACCAGCAGTGAGCCGTCCACCCACAACCATCTGCCTTCTTCTTTTGAGTCAGTCAGGCCGATCCAGAACTTGTCCTCAGCTTTTTCCATTACGTCTCTCAGTCGTCTCTCCAGGAAACTCTGAACAGGAAAGTTGATGAAAGTTGTGAGACTTTTCCAGGCTGAGATGATGAAACATAAAGTTGTGATAATATACATGAGAATGCAGCAGAGTTTCTACCTGCTCATCCCTGCTGTCTATCTTCACCAGATCTCCTCCTTGACTTTGGCAGAAACATCTGCTCTCTTCCCAGGATGATTTATTGGTGGTGAAGTTATAACACTTTCCTCCATGATGCTCCCAGCCTGCTTCACATTTTGGACATGGCTCATCTTTGAAGAGATTACAGAACAAACTGTTGATGTTTGTGTGATTTGGAGGCATCAGGAGGCTTCTTCTGTGCAGCAGTTACAGTTTAACTTAAAGCATCAGTCAGTTATTCAGTCATCATTATTAGAAGACACTAATTTAAGACAAATCCATGACTTACAAGATCCCACTGCAGGAGGTGGTGGACATGTGGGCTGCACAGTGCTGCTTGGTTTGGTTTCTGCTATGATTGAAATTAAAACATCTGATCAGTCATTCGCCATCAAAAAAGTTGAGAAGAACCAATAAAGAAGGTTGAATGTTAACATCAGCTGTGTGTCATTAAACTGAATCACTCTGAAGAAGGTCAGAAACAATCCAAGTTTCTCCAGCATTGCAGCGCTGTTGTCTTAAATCCTCACCTGACAGACTTTTATTTAAAGTTTCCAACTCCATTTTGAGACTTTTGAGCTCTTCCTTGGTTCTTTTGTTGTCAAACACTGATATAAAAAAAACAAAGCAAACAAGAAATCAGTCAGTCTCAGATTGTGTCTCACTGAAATGGGATAAACAGTGATTTTGTGATCTGTTCAGATTTTTCACAACAAAAGCTCTAAAGAAATAAAATATATCAGTTGTAGTGGAGTACACTGGGACATCAATATCAAAGGGTTTTTGTAATCAACTTTTTATTAACTTTTAAACAGTGATAACAACAGAGATACAAACCAAACGCACTGAACAAAACAAAACCAAAAAACAAAACAAAAACCCCTTTCACCCTTCCCCACCCCACCCCCCGCGGAGCACACAAGACGACATAGGAATGTTTACAAAATCAAGATCAAGACGGTTGGATAAAAAATAAGTAAATAAAGTAAAAAAAATAGAAAACAGGATTATAAACAAACATAAAATTACCACAAATGAGCCTCAGAAGTCATGACAGTAACGTTTTGACGTCCTCTACAGCTTTTTCCCACATCTTCAATGTTCGTAGCTCTGAAGTATTGATGCGAGCTGATGACCACTCCAGGTAGACCACCTCGAGGAGAGCTTGTAACCAATGTTTAATTGATAACTGGTGTGGTGGAAGCCACCTTAAAACTATAATTTTTTTTGCTGCAGTCATACCAGCTAGCCAGAGTTTACGCTGTACCTGAGTGATCTTGAACCTGGAGTCATCATTTAAGAGAAGAAGCACCGGTTCTAGTGGTAGTTTCCTCCCTATCAAAGCAGACATTTTATCCACAACTTCAACCCAAAACCTTTGTACCTGTGGGCACTCCCACAACACATGCATCAATGTACCCAGAACACCCTGACTGCAGAATGTGCAATAAGGATCAGGAGCTAAACCCATCAAATGCCTTTTACGTGGAGTTAAGTAGGTCCTGTGACAGATTTTGTAGTGGATTAATTGGTGATTTGGATTTTTGGATGACCGAAAGACATTTCCCCACACAGTATCCCAATCAATGGTCACTGTTCCTAAATGTAGATCTGCCTCCCATGAACTGCGTTCAGGTGATTCTGCAGGGGCGTAGGATACAAGATTATTATAAATATAGGAGACTGTTTTCTTTTGAGGTGCTTTCTCCATCAGTGACACTAAGGGATGAGTCCTCAGTTCAGCCCCCCAAGGGACCTTAAGTGAATTAAGTGCTGACCTTACTCTAAAGTAGAGGAACTGTGAATTTCTTGAAATGCCGAAGTGGGACATTAGATCAGGAAAATCCATAATGGAGTTTTGGCCCGAGATATCGCCCAATGTCCAAACACCATGTTGTGCCCATAATTGTGAAATGAATGGTTTGCCACCTGTCAATAAGTTGAAGTTATACCAAAGGGTGTCAGTTTGTTTTTAAAAGTGGGGGGGATGGAGACCACAGCACTTTGAGAAAATGTCGAAGAACGGCGGCAAAATGCCACAAGCTGGGTTCAAACTCACAACCACCACACCAAAGGCTCATCCTGTTGCACCATCGGTACATACTGATTGAGGGGTCTGTGGGCCGCTATAGTACTAATTCTCCCGGGCCGAAATTTTGCCCCTGCACGCCTCTGGTCGGAGCTTCCACTTGGCAAGGGCGCAAATTTTGCATCTGCACGTTTTTTTTTAACCTCACGAAGGTGTACTGCGTGTCTGTGTAACTCTCGGCCGAGTGCGGATGGTGCGTTCAGGAGCGTCGGAATTTTCTATACTGCTGAAAATAACTGGGTTTACAACGGCTTACATGTGAAGAATTTGAATGTGTTGGAGACAAAATGACCCCTGATAAAAGTGGGGGGGGCACGTCCCCACCGTCCCCCCCTAAACTGACACCTATGGTTATACCTAATAGGGGAGTGTTTGTGCCATTTTAATTTATAACCTATATATTTCTCTGCATTCCCCATAGTTTGAATTATATATGATACTATTGGTCCAAATTGAGAGTAACATTTTTTATGTTTGACACCAGAGAAAACCACATCTTGAAGTCTTAAAGGATGAACCAATTCCTGTTCTAGCATCTTCCAGGGAGAGACCATTTCTGAATCAAGCCAGTGTTTCAGGGAGCGTAACACAAATGCCCAATGATACAGCTTAAAGTATGGGAAAGTCCATCCACCCTGGAGTTTATCCCGATACAATGTTGACCATTTAATGCGAGGCTTCTTTCCATTCCAAACGAACTTTTTAAGCTTTGAGTCGAGTTTCTGCCAAAACCCTACTGGGGTTGGTAAAGGAAGCATAGAGCTTATAAAGTTTATGCGCGGGAGCACATTCATTTTGACTGTAGCTATACGGGCAGGCATTGATGAGGGGAGTGCTGCCCACCTCTCGAGGTCATCCACAACTTTCTTCATAATGGATGTGTAATTATTTCTCGCTATTGCCTGAATACAGGGACTGATCTCTATACCTAAATATATTGCCTTTTGTGCCACCGGTATGGGGGACTGAATATGCAAACTCTTCAAATCCGTGTTCAATAGTATCAGAATCGACTGTGAGTAGTTAATCTTTTAACCAGATAATGTACTAAAATGGTCAATAATTTTCAACACATTCAGGAGGGATTGCTGTAATTCAGAGAGATAGACAAGTGTGTCATCAGCATACATTGAAATGGAGTGTGATGTGGACCCTATTTTAATTGGAGTAACTAGGTGACATTGTCGTATATACTGGGCTAACGGTTCGAATGACAGATTGAAAATGGAAGGAGATGCCGGGCACCCCTGTCTCGACCCGCGGCCTATATCAAAAAGGTCAGAGAATTGTCCAGCTGTGACAACCCTAGCCGAGGTATTAGAGTACAAAACTTGAGTCATTTTAACAAAATTCTGGCCAAAATTGAATTTTCTCAGGACTTTCCACAAATAACCCCATTCCAGGCGATCAAACGCTTTTTCTGCATCGAGAAACAAGAGTCCGCCTGGTAAGCCTGTCTTTTTGGCATCAGCAATGACATGCAAAAGCCAGCGGACATTATCTGATGCCAAACGTCCTTTAAGGAAACCAGTTTGATCCAGATTGATTAACTTCCCGACAACTTTGTCCAGACGCATAGCAATAACTTTGGAGTAAATCTTAATATCAGCATTAATGAGCGATATAGGGCGGTAATTAGAACAGCTTTGGGGGTCTCTGCCAGGCTTCTGAAGCACTGAAATGAGTGCTGTGTTAAGATCCTTATGGAAGTAGCCCTTTCCTATAGCAGAATTAATAGTATCTAACCAAATCGGACCTACAATATTCCATAATTCTAAATATAGCTCAGCAGGGATCCCATCAATTCCTGGAGAGCCCCCCTTATTGGTTAATTTAACTGCCGTATATAGCTCATCTAAGGTTATCGGGGCATCCAGTTCCTTCGATTCCTTGTCAGACAGCGTGGGTAAATTCAGATTGGCAAAAAATGAGTCAAATAGTTCCTGTGACAGTGTATCCTCTGAAGAGTATAAATTCTCAAAAAATGACTTAAATGTGTTATTAATGTCGACTATTTTAGTAACCAGTCCCTTCACTGGACAATTTATTGATGGGATGCCGAATTGGTTTTCTTGCCGTTTCAGCGTTAATGCAAGGAGACGGCTTGGTTTACTGCTATCAGTATAATACCTATGTTTGGTAATATGCATCATATATTCAACCCGTTGTCTGAGTATATCATCTAATTCTGCTCTCACTGACTTAAGTTTTGTTTCTGCCTCATTACTATAGTTATTCTTGAGTTCTCTCTCTAAGGTACTGCAAGCCTGTTCTAATTGAGAGATCTTTTGCAGTCTACATTTTTTAAGAAAGGATGAGAAGCCAGTTGCATTATTACGCAGGAATCCCTTGATCGCCAACCATACAATTGCCTTATCCGAAACTGAATCTTTGTTTATATTAATGAATTCTTCCAATCTAGTTTTAATTTGTGAGAGAAATTTTTCGTTTCTGAGAAGGGTTGTATTGAACCTCCACCTGGATGGAGCACTCGGTAGGAAATCCAAATGAAAGGAGATCAATATTGCGTTATGGTCAGAGATATTACGCGGTAGAAATACGATCCCGTCTGCAGTTGGAATCAGGTTTGATGCGGCTAAAATATAGTCTATTCTTGAAAACATTTTATGATGTGGGGAAAAGTATGTGTAATCTTTAGCAGTAGGGTTCTGAACCCTCCAGATATCCACCAGATTATTATCCTTCGCGAAAGTGTTTAGAGCGTCAGAGGCTAGAGCTTGTGAATGCGTAATGGATGGGTTAGATCTATCTAGATTACAATCAAAAAAAGTGTTCATATCTGACCCTACAATAAGTGAGTAGTTAGAGAGACACAGTAGCTCTTTAGTTAACCAAGGGAAATAAGATGGATCAAAGGTTGTGGGTGCGTATACACTTGCAAAGCCTATTTTCCTCCCCTGGATGGAGACCCCACAATAAGCCAATCTCCCTGAATTATTTGAACTAATTTTCTCAATTGCCAGATTTAGTTTACATTTCATTAGAATCATAACCCCTTTAGTCTTGGAACCATCCCCCGAAGATGCTACCACTCTGTAGTGCTTGTTCTGCATACGATGGACCTCAGCTGGCACTAAATGAGTCTCCGATAGGAGAGCCACGTCAACATTCCTCCTTCTTAATAAGTCTAAGACTTTTGAGCGCTTAAATGGTGAGTTTAACCCTCTAACATTGAGGGATAGTATAGTGTGGCTAGCCATTCCAGCGACCCTCCCCCAGAATGGAATACAATCCTGACGTAATATGATAAGTATAATGTCCCCGTGTGCCCCCCCCCCTCCCTCTGTGATATACACACAACTTCCTTGTAACCATCTTGAGCTACTTACCCTACCTGGTAGAGCTCCCAAGCGTTAGTTCTCAGTATATAACGCCAAACACAACGTCTGAACAATTCAAATAAAAATACCCAACAAGCCATGAAGAAAATTTAAAAAAAAAAAAGCCCCCATAAACTGCTAAGTTAGGGAGATGCCATAATGCACATTAAGGTGCCTCTTCAAAATAGTAAAGAAAATAGCACACAAATAAAATAATATTAAATAAAATTAAAAAAAAACAAACCAAAAAAAACAAATGTAGCATAGGACACCGCAGGGTGTCGCTCTTCTCCTGGGCATTTTCCTTTAAAAAGGAAGTTGGCCGCTTGCCAAAGTAGACGCCGGTTTCCTGTGGGGTGGCCTGAAGTGTTTGCTGGGCACACACGCCAGACAGGAGGGTGAAATGAGACGATCCGGTAAATATTTTTGTAATATGGTGGTTGTTTTATGTTGTTCAGTATTTTATATGCATGTTGTATGGCAGGGTTTTATGGACTTGCCGCAGAATGGAGTGATTGTGGCACCGTGTGAGTGAACAACTGAGCGTGGGACGACGGCGTTTCAGGTATGCGGCTTTTTAATGTTTTTAGAGTTGTGATTAAAGTGTTTTTTAGCTTTTGGTAATGTTGTGTTTTGTGTATTGCAGTGTTCGTGTGGGCCGCTGCCTGCTGTCCTTTTTGTAACTTTATTTGTATTTTTTTAACTTGAGTTAGTTCGCTCAGTAATGCACTACAGCTGTGTGAAAGAATAAAGAACTTGTGCGGGCGAACTAACTCCTTACATTTGTCTTTTGTTTTATGTTTGTTTGATTTGGGTCACTTCCCCTGTTAATATCATCTATGCTCTGACTCTCCATTTGTGGTGTGTTTTCATGTGAAGGTGTGTTAGCTTGCGGTTCTCTTGCTGTGCCCTAAAGTTTGAAGTGAATTCATGCATGTTATACCTGCGGGTTGATCCGCCATTTGTGGTGTGTTAGTTTGCAGTTCTTTTGCTGTGCCATAAGTTTGAAGTGAATTCATGCATGTTATACCTGCGGGTTGATCCGCCATTTGTGGTGCTGTAAAATTAACTAGGTTCAATGAGTTTCAGAGGCAGATGATGAAGTAAGCAGGGATACCCAATTCTCCTTACGAAATAAATAATTGTTGAAAATTACACTGTTGCGTCCATTGTAGTATGTAACTCGTGTAACACAAACCAAAAAAAAAACATCTTGGCAGCTCCCATTAAATAGAATTCAGTTGAATCAGTTCTGAGGATAAGGCACTTAATTGTCCATATGAATAGAAGTCCGACAATAAAAATAAAAAAGATGCAGCCAATGCTATAAAACCAAAATGGTCCTCAGTATTAAAGTGCCATACCTCATAGATGAAAGAGTCTGTTCAAGAGTTGTCAAGGCTCCTACGGTGTTCACTTGCCATAATAATCATTCGTCATGGCGATGGAAAAAACTACTGATTCTTAATATTAGTCTGCTGGGAAAATCAATCCAAGAGCGACGTTCTGTAAGTGAAAAAACCAGTCCGTGCCTTCAACCGTCGGAACTGGATCGGGCTCCAGCTTCCTCGCCAAGGTGTCGGTTGAAGAAAGCCTCCGCAGCATCAGCGGTGCTGAATGAGTGCCGGGATCCTTTGAAGTACACCACAAGCGTTGCAGGGTATCGCAGGCTAAACTTGATGTTGTTCTCGTACAGCTTTGATTTCACCTTCTTGTAAGTGCTGTGCTTAGCTGCCAGCCGGGCACTAAAGTCTGGGAAAATAAGGATTTTCTTACCCTCATAGGAGAGTTGCCGTTTCTGTATCGCCAGCTGGAGTACCCGTTCCCTCTCCTGGTACCGGTGGAAGCATAGAATGAATGGTCGGGTATGCGCACCGGGGCTCGGCTTGGTCGTAAGAGCTCTGTGACATCTCTCCAGCTCCGGTGGTTTCATAAAATTTTCGTCGTTCAACACTTTCACCAGAAGCTCTGACATAAATTTTCGGGGCCAGTGTCCCCGCTCGCTGTCCTCAGCGACGCCGAGGACCCTCAGATTCAGACGTCTCTGTCTGTTTTCATATCCATCCAACGTGTCTTTCAGTCCTTCATTTTCTTTGGATAGGGTCTGTATGGCGGATTTCAGCTCATCGACGGATGTTTCCAACGGAGCGATCCGGTCACTGTGGTCTGAAAGAGCGTCCTCCGCCTTGGTAAAGTGAGCCTCAAATGAGTCGACCTGGCGTTTAACAGCTTCCACTGCTGTCTGAATCGGCAAAAGTGTTGTCCTGAACTCGTCCGTGATGTTATTTCGAACTTTTTCAAGCTCAGTTACCAACTTGGCTAACGTTAGCTCTTCCGCAGCCGCCAGCATGCGCGTTCCTCGCCCTCCCTCCTCGGTATTTTTGGCCGCTGGTCTCTCCTTTTTACTTCTTTCCGACATCTCGAACACAAATTAGCCTGAGAGGGCCGTCAGTGTAAAAATGCAGGCACTTTGTGGGTGTAAATATCAAACTAAAACGAACTATGCTCGAGAGCTCCCCTCCTCGCGTCTGCTCAGCAAGCCATCCGCCAGAAGTCCAATATCAAAGGTTTTGAAATCATTTCACCTCACAGGAATTGTATCCCTTCTAAGTAGAACAATGGATACTTATTTGTATGTCAAATTAAAACCCAGCAGTCTGGATTTTCTACATTATAAATACAGACCCCAAAGCAGTAACTGAATGCAACAGAAGTCTGAACATTATCATTACTATGCTGTTGAACATCCAACCTTATTTTTAGTGACAGACTCAGTCCTCCTTTATATGGAGGATACCAACTTGTTCTTCTGCCATTCTTCAGACTTTGCTGGAGGGGTTTGTTGTTTTACCTTTCTTTTGAAGATACCCCAAAGGTGTTCTGGTGAAGTCAGATGATGTACTTGACCAGGTTCAAGTTTCACTTATTTTTTCTTTCTTTAGAACGTCTTGTTATTTTGTTCTCTGGATGGTCCTCATGCTGGAATATTACTCTTTTTCAAAGTTCTGCAGACTGGAAGCAGTGTTTTGGTTTTTCCACAGACATTCATGGTGCATCTATAAGTATCTCATCTCATATCATCACCATCCCACCTCTGTTCTTCACTATCAGGAGTGTCCATCCATGTGGTAGTCCTGGTCAGATTCACACCAAATGGACCCAACAAATGTATCTGGGTGTCATCTGACCAAAGAATGTGCTCTCAACATTTATCAGGCTTCTTTTAATGTTCTTTTCTGAACTCCTTATCTTTTATCATCTTAGTTTTGTGTTGAAAACAGGAAGTGTCTCTTTCTCGTCCTCCGTCTATAGGGGTTAATGTTTTGAACTTCTCTTCACACTGTCTGAGCTCCACAGAAACTCAGATTTCCATTAATAACCCATGTGTTAAGTCTGAAGTAGCTGCCGTCTGCTAGATTGTGAAAGTAGTTCACTGTCAGTGGAGGCGTTTTAGAAGGACGACCACTGCGGCCATGATTAGTGGTACTATGACTCCTTTTATACCTCCTGATTACTGTGGACATTGTGCTTCACTGGCTTTTAGTTTCTCACTGATGTTCCTGTTTTCTTCTCCATGTTTGTGAATCATACAATGACATTATTTAGTTCCAATCCTGGTTCATATGGAGCCATGATGCAGACATGCAGATAGACGCAGTCCACAAATCAAAAACTAAAAACATTATCCCATTCACAGCTCATTTTATAACCACCTTTATGCGGTTTGGCTGATTGGGAATCACTTTCTGCTTGGAAACCTGTGTTTTTAACATAGCCTTTCTAAAGTATTTATTTCTGACTTTTCATGAGAGGAAATGTTCTATTGTTTAACTTAGAAATCATGCAGTTACTTCAATATACAATTTGAATCATTTGACATTTAAGTGATATTGTACAGAGGTGTAGTTTCTTCTGTTGTACTGAACAAACAAGATGAGTTACAAATTTAATGGCACAAACATTTTCTGTCTCATTTAACCTTAATCAGCTGTTTATTGGTGTTAAGAGCTGCACAGACTCACCGGTAACACCGAGAGCAATGACAGCAGCTGCCAGCAGAACAGTGAGAACCAGCAGAGCGACTCTCTCTGACGTGACTTTAAGCTTTCTGCTTGACTCATCTTCATGGAAACCGGCTGAACGGTCAACAGAGAAAGAGATGAACAGATAAATATGTGCAACTTCTGGCCACAAAAACTGGAACATTGCACAATGAAGCACCACAAATGATCAGCTTTCTCCAATAATATCATCTGGAAGAAAATTAAAGAAGATTTTTGCTGCAGAAAATTAAATGATAAACGGTTGTATTTATATAACGCTTTTATCCAAAGCGCTTTACATGATACATCACATTCACCCATTCACACACACATTCACACACTGATGGCGGGAGCTGCCATGCAAGGCGCTAACCGCAACCCATCAGGAGCAATTAGGGGTTAGGTGTCTTGCTCAGGGACACCTCGACATGAGCATGATGGGCCGGGGGATCGAACCGCAACCATTCGGTTGCGAGACGGCCACTCTACCCACTACTAAAAAGCACAGATATATCATTAATTAAAAAAATGATAGTTTAAAATGTCAATTGCTCTAATTACTCTTGAGGATTTTATTAAGTTAATTGTCCTTGTTAATAGATTAACCGTCATTTTTAATGTTTTTTAAATGTCTTCTTTATTTGTCAACATCTGTATTGCAAATGAAGCCTCTAGCTCTGTGTGATCCTCGTTTGAATAAATATTAATGCTGTGTTTCCACATGTACTAAACATGTTCACTCACACAAACCATGTCTGAATGTTTTAATAGGTATGTGTCATGCAACGGGAGTTTGAACCCAAGCAGCAGGCAAACGCAGGAAGGTAAGATTAATAAGGAAACAAAACAGATTCTTAAATAAGGAAGCAGGTGGGAAACAGCAGAGAAATTTAACTAAACAAAACTGACTAATCTAACAGAAAACGGACCTGAAGGCTGAGGTTAAATACCACATAAAACTAGGTTAAATCAAAAGGGGAAGGAGGCTTACTGAGTCCAGTCCAGAGTCTAGCGAGACAGAGTCCAAGGGGGAAAACAGAGTCCGGGGAGTGACGTGCAGCAAGGAGAGCAGAGTGAAGCGGATGGCAGGACACGAGAGTTGCAGGGAGGATGAGTCAATGAGCCGGCAATCAGCTGTGACTGGAGCCGGGCTTTTATCTGATGCTGATCAGTCATTTGCGCCAGCTGTGTAGAGCAGCACAGCTGATTGCCATTTGGCAGATGAGTCTGCTCTGAGGACTGACACAGGAGGACTGTCACAGGGATGTCCGATATCGGCTTTTTTGCCAATAACCGATATGCCGATATTGTCCAACTCTCAATTTCTGATGCCGATATCAGCCGATACCAATATATATGGACTATTTAACTAATTTTAGCTAAGATCATATGTCTCCTGTGGTGGAATTAACACATTATACATAATTTTATTGTGATGACCCAATAGATGCATTCTCAAATGCAACAAGGCTTTCAAATGAAAACATTGTCTGTGCAAAATAAGAAAATTATTTCAACTTAAGTTTTGGAAAACATGACATGTATATATTTTTTTAATTGTCTCAAATAACATTTCCCCACTCTCCCTCTCTCTATGAGTCCGATGAATACCACTGAAATCCAGCCATTATTTTATCGGTTTTCATGATGCAGGCAAAAAAGGCTAAAAAAAAAATAGAACGATATTGAACGATATTACCTTTTTGTGTCAGTATCAGGTTGATAATATCGGTGGGCCAATATTATTCCACATCCCTGTATTTTAATGTTTTGGCTGCAATTACAGACAACAAATTTTAAAACAAAGCTAAAAAAACACACATCTTTACTGTGACTGCTTGTAATATAATACTAGACAGTGTTTTTAAAAGTACTATTCTTTATAAGGGAACATTATTATTCTATTAGGAAAAAGTACAAATCACTTTTGTTTTTTAAAAATGTAAAGAATGAATTTTTCCTGAATGCAAATGAAACACTTTAATATTAAACTTGCAATTTGTACTATTGCTATTTTTTTTATCTATTTCTATTACAACTGGTAGTACTATTAATGCGCTTATGTACATATTTGTCAAAAAAACATTTATTGCACTTTCTATATCTTTAAAAAAACTATTTTCTGTTCTTGTATATACTAAACGTGACATATGGAGAGAATACATATTAGTTCTTATCTTTTCTGTGGTGTGTACATGATTAGATTTGAAATAATTTAGCTGTTTTTGGGGAAAAATTTGCATATCAGTTTAAAAAAACACACCCTCTCAGTTTTTAGAAACTTAATCTACAACGCTAAACTTCATAGAAATCTGGATTAACTGCAGTATCTTAAAGAAACACAAGGGAATTCAAACATTTGAGCTTAAATTACTGTATATTCACACACATAATGGAGAAAAACACTTCTGTAAATAAAGTATTTTGTGTTTAAACTCTCTGTGCTGCAGATATTTGACTGTCATCATTTTGTAGGACATGTGGAGATAAACATCAAAATATGACTGAACAAAGCTTTAAATAAATCACCAATAAAAGATATGAGTTAAAGCAACGTGAGGACAACTGCTGCTCCTACAGAGGCACGAGACATTAAAACAGAAGAGTTTTCATATATCTGCCATGTCATCACAGCAACTTCCTCATTTTCTTAAATAAACCACGACTTCTCTTTGACTCTTTTTCTGGAGATAAAACAGGTCCTCCCTTCCCTCTAATAACTTCTGTCTATGGACTTGTGTACTGGTGTCGCTGACAGCCTCCAATGTTGTTGCTTTCCAGGGTGGTCCTGGTGATATTTTTTTATACAGACAAATCTGTGATGAAATAAATGATAAATCTGAACTCTTGATCCCAACAGTCTCTTTTGAGGAAATAATCACCACAAGTCGACACAGAGTTGTTCTGAGAAATCAGCTTTAAACTGAATCCTCACTGGTCAAACACAGATATGTTGTGATGTGTCCTGAATGTGTAGAAATCTTTTGCTGAAACGCGCCTGTGCAGTTAAATTTCAGAGATTTTTGAATTAAATTCAAATTAATTAAATTATCAATGACTTTAAAAGGTGCCACATGCACGTTTTAGGATGTTAATTCCCCAAACAAATACATGTGAGAAGACTAAAGTCTAAATCCAGCCTGTATGTGTGTTGACTCATACAAAAACAACAAAACAATAATAATGATAACAATTATTATTATATTTATTATTAAATTTTATGATTTTATTTTTCCTGAATAATAATAATAATAATTGTTTAGCAACAATAAAAAATTAAATAAAATAATGATAATAATGATAATTATTTTAATTTTTTTGCTATAATACTGCTACTACTACTACAAATAATAACAATAATAAAAACAGCTATTATTATTTTAACAGAAGATCTTAACAGAAGCGTCTCATTCTTGGCACCTTTTTTCACCACGTCATTAAATGTATCATTTCAAAATTAAAAATCAAATGTATTTTTTAAAATAAACTTTCAAATTACAAATATTATGTTAATAAGTTGTGCCGACATAATAATGTTGATTATTCTATCAACTTAAAATTGTGTGTAATTTATACTCAGATTTGTTGTTTGTTGTTTTAAAGGTTTAAATATTAGATTTTAAAACACAAACTGCTGTTAAAGATAAAATAAAAATTGAAAATGAGACTAAATATTCGATTATATAAGCTACCACATAAACCAAAGCATGAACAAAAATCAAACATTAGTGAATTAAATCTAATTGGAGCAACTTAATTTATCAAATCTTCATCAAATTAAAAACATATGTTCATAATTACAGTAACGAAACACATAACAGTTAAATGTTCCTGTCAAACACATAGAAAAGCTCATCAGAGCAGCTTCATTTATGACGAGTAATGAACTTAAATCTTGTGTTTATGCTAATCATTAAATAATAAAAACACCTTATGATGGTAGAGAAAATCTGCTTCACCCAACTCAGTGTAGTTTGGTGGTTGAACATAATTTCTTTAGACGTTGTCAAAATTCAAAAACATTGATGTGAACTGCTGCGTTAACATTTCATAGTTCACAGCGGAGTAATTATTTGACAGTAATACAGAATACCTGACTGTTTTACTGCATTATCTGGAAGTGTATGTCTTCCTGTACATGGTCAATTTCCGCCCGAAATTTCTACTGAGATTTACAGAAAGTAAATTGAATGCTGTTCTTGAACTGTTTGGAGTACATGCATGGTTGGGGTCTCATTTGAAAGCTGACAACCTGAATTTTCACCCAGTGCAGTCAGAATTACTCTAGGTGCTACTGGCACAGAGTTATGTATGTTGGAACACACTGAATTAGGATGAATTTTTTTTCTCGCCTACATTTTTTCCCTAATAAAACACCTGAAAATCAGTGTGGCAGCACTGCAACAGCTTGAAAACACAATATTGCAAAAGCCTGGGGTCTTACATAGTTCAGGTCAAAATTTCAGAGCAATACTACAAGAAATGAGTGTTTCACACATGTATTTGTACTGATATGCTCCGCCCCTGTCAATGTTGGATACACTCTTTATACACTGTGCACACTCTCTACAGAATGGTATAAATTCCTTTTCACTTCATTTTCCACTTCATTTTCATTCCAAAAACTCATAAAGAACTCAAAAAATCACTTCAGATAGGCTTCAGTGTCGATCACACACACAGATTGAGAGGAATACAGAGAAACAGCAGGTGGACCCCGGAGCTCACGAATGAAATATCATATAAAGCCGCTGGCAGAGGCGGGATTTATAGGCAAGCCATTCAGCAAGCTCATTGGCTACCAGGCCTGTCAATCTAACGTTTCCTCCGGCGTGATTTGCTGAGAAACAAGTCAATCAAGTGATGTAATCGATATCTGTCAGACTCGGCCATGGTTGGCTAAATCGCCGAAGTAGGCGGAAACGAGTCACCTGATTGGTTGAAGTCCGGTTTGAAGCGGTCGAGAAGCCTCCAGTATCCATTTTGAATCGCGAACAAAGAAAATAGGACCGTGTATGATAAAGTTATAATAGAAAGATGCAGTGAATATGAAACGCACAGCGCCACCACGCGCCGCGTGCACGCGCACGGAGCCGATCGTTTTCTGGATTTTTTACCTATTTCGAGACATGTTTTGGCCAAAGTATTATACTGGATTGTTTCCTCTGGATGGCTAAGCTTGGGTTCTGGCCGGTTTTTGTGGATTATCTTCTTTTATGACCAGAAACGAGCGTCCAAACTGCGTCGACAGGTGAGCTGTGCACGTTTACTTGACTTGTTGTTTGTTGGATAAATGTGTTTATATTACCCGCTGTGGTAATCACATCTGAAAGTGGTTTATACCGGCGGATTCATGAGAATCTCAGCTTTCTATGTGTGTATAGTGTTTGTATAATCGTGTTTGCAGTGTCCTTCTATTTAAAAAAAAGCGTATACCGATAAAAAAACGGCCCGCCCGCGGGCCGCCGTACTTTAACGGGTTAATAAAAACATTCCCACAAGAATGTGACGCAGAAAAATTCACCAGAATGCAGAAAATTAAGCAACTGATTCTCAAGATTTCATGTCACCCCAGTGTTAAAACCAAATGTGTCGCTTTTATTGCGTCTTTAATTCCTCACTTATCTTTGTTATTTCTTTGTTAAGTTATTTTTTGGCCATTTCTGACTTTATTTGACAGATTAAGTTAAAAGGCAGACAGGAACGTAGGGGAGAGGTTTGGGGGGAAGACCTGCTATTGCTTTTACAATCTTACAATATATGGTTTTTAAAAAGCACTTATTTCTCCTTTAAATGGCTTTTTGATGCGACATGAAGGGATTATCTTTATTTTTCCTTGAATTGAATATCATTTTATATATTTGCATTACATTCAGAGCTGTTGCCTTTTAAAGGAAAAATACACTTTTTCCAATGAAACAGTGTTAGAAGTTTAAACTCTGTTAGACAGAATATGCATTTCATTACATGCAGTAACATTCATGTTGCTCTGTTTCAGTGTGACTGAAGAACACGAAACTATATCTTGCATAAAAATAGCTTCATCTGTTCACCTCATGACGACCTCAAGGCCACAATTTCTCTTTTGCTGGTTAGTTTTACTCACCAGGCGACTCTTCAGGCGGCTGTTTTTTTGCAATCTTGACCTCAGAGTAAGTTGTGTCGGCCAACGGGGAAAACGTCTCTGCAGCTGAAACATGAAACCAGATACAGCTCAGTTTGATTTATACGGACTGCTGATAAAATATCTGTTCAAACATCCACATTTCTTCCAAAACCAAGCACCAAAAAAAACACTTCTCTGGAGGGTTTTGTCAGAAAGCTTTCATATCCTTCGCAGACAGACAGATGGACTCACCGTTGGCCTTCGGTCTGGTGAACGTCACATCAGAATACAGGACTTCAGATTCAGGCATTTTCCTGCTGTGCGACTCTCACAGAGTCTGAAATGAACTGAATTTAGTTTCACACGTTACAGTCATAAAAAAAAAAAAAAGTAGCTTCCTGTGAACATTTGGTCACTTCACTAAATGTTCCACTTCCGTTTTTTTGGGGTGAAGCCACAGTTAGGATCAGATTAGCATCGAAAGAGTCGATGTTTTTCTTTTAGTTTGAGGGTTTCAGATCAATTTCGTCAGAAAATGGGTTAGGGTTATGAGCAGTGTGTTTGTGTGGCTGTCGATGCTGAAAGAAGATTTTCAGAGAATATTTCCCCATCAGTGTGAATCTGCACCGTCACAGTGAAACACAAGAAAAAGATTTAAAAGAATATTTTAATAGCAGAAAGCAAAAGTGAGATAATTTAGTCTAATAAACTACAAAATTTTAAAAAATGTTTCATTACAAGAAAAGATCCTACTGACCTTATTAGGAAGATTTACAATCAAGCTTGAAACCATTTATTCCCCAAACAATTTAGGACATGTCACTTTTAGTTCAAATGTAAATAAAAGCTGAGAAATAATTATTTCCACAATGTTGCTGTTGTACGTCGTCATATTATCTTTTGGCAGAAGCCTGTGTCATTTCCAATCCAGAAAAACTAGCTGGCTGAATAAAAGTAACTTTATTTCAAAATCTTCCAGTGGTATGAATAGTTTTGGGCTTGACTGTATTTTCCGTCAGTCTGCGAGTGACAATGTGTGAGTGAATGAATAATGGATCCATTGTGAAGCGCTCTGAGTGCCTAGAAAAGCGCTATATAAATCTAATCCATTATTATTATTATTATTATTTATTTATTTACCTTTTTTTTTAAATCAGGAAGTCCCATTGAGACGAGAAATCTCTTTTACAAGGGAGAGCTGGCCAAGATAGCAGCTGTACAAAATTAATATAAATTTATATATAAAACAGATACATGATACACAAATAAACAATTAACAGTGAAACAATAAAACAGACTGACAGCTATTCAAAGACATCTTAAGACAGACATTAACATTCCTCCTTCACTGTGTTCTTAATGATATTATTAACCTCATGAAAGATCAAGAAAGATTAGAACCCCTTTTGCACTGATGGGATTTCTATGCTGCTTGAAAAAAATCTAAAGCATTTTACTCATAAACAAACTTAATTTACATAAAATCTCATTCACAAACTCGCTTTTATAAATTATTTTATTCTTATTCTTATTTTATTTTATTTCCATCAACAAGAATGATCTTTCACTACCAACACTGTCTGCTTCATCTGGAGCTTTTAGCTGCATCTCATCGTCTTCACAAGCAGATGGAGCTTTTTCACTCAAGTAAGAATAATAATAATAATAATAATAATAATAATAAACTTAATTTGTAAAATATTATTCCAGAATCAGTTTCCAAAGTGATTAGATGAATTTTTTTTAGATATTCTCTAAAGATATTCTCTGTCATTTTAATTATTATAAATGTTTTCCCAGAACATCAACAAATACAGATAATAAAGGAGCAAAATACAACATGCATCATCAAATTAGCAGCAGTTAACAGAAACAAGACTGATTTTAAAAAATAATGAAAAATATTTTTGAAAAATATGACTGAACAGGATGAAAACCTGATTAATCAAATTCTAAAAAAAATAAATTAAATATAAATACAAAAAAACATGACATAAAAAGCAATACAACTTGCAAAATGCATTTATAAAAAGAAATGTAAAATACAAAAAATAAATAAAAGAAAAAGAAAAATGGATGGCAACATGTCAGGTTAAATTCTTAAATAAGATAATTCAGCAAGACTGCAACTTGTAATATTGGTTCATAAAGAGGAAACAAGACCACAGGATCAAAATATAAAATTATTTTTAAAAAGGACAAAAACTACATTAAAACTTGCAAAAATCATTTAAAAAAAGAAATAAAATAAATTTAAATATAAAATATTTCAATGCAAGAAAAAAACTGGACAACAACTTTAAATTTCAGCTCTAAAATAAAATAAATATTGAATATTTAGTCTAGGCTGCACTGTTAGGGCCATCAGTATTGGTGTGCCGTCTTGTTTTGAGGTGGTGTTTTGTAGGGCATTTGTTTGGGAGTAATTTGTGTGTGGGTTCATCCATCCATTCTCTATACACCGCTTTATCCTCACTAGGGTCGCG